>NW_027189597.1:0-135133 GCF_040958095.1 Procambarus clarkii
AGAGAGAGGAGAGAGAGAGAGAGAGAGAGAGAGAGAGAGAGAGAGAGAGAGAGAGAGAGAGAGAGAGAGAGAGAGAGAGAGAGAGAGAGAGAGAGAGAGAGAGAGAGAGAGAGAGAGAGAGAGAGAGAGGGGGAGAGAGAGAGAGAGAGAGAGAGAGAGAGAGAGAGAGAGAGAGAGAGAGAGGGGGAGAGAGAGAGAGAGAGAGAGAGAGAGAGAGAGAGAGAGAGAGAGAGAGAGAGAGAGAGAGAGAGAGAGAGAGAGAGAGAGAGAGAGGGGGGGGGAGAGAGAGAGAGAGAGAGAGAGAGAGAGAGAGAGAGAGAGAGAGAGAGAGAGAGAGAGAGAGAGAGAGAGGGGGGGAGAGAGTGGGGAAGGGTGAGAGAGGGGGAGAGTGTGTGTAACGGAGATTCGGGGGACTGGGGGTGGGCGGGCAGAGATGGCGACCAGGTCAGATGGGGGATAAGAGGGGGAGGTGGAGTACAGTGAGGTCTTACCTCCTTTCCACAAAAAGTGTTAATCCTTTCTTCCCTGACTGAACGTTTGTGTGTAATTACCTAAGTGTAGTTACAGGATGAGAGCTACGCTCGTTGTGTCCCGTCTTCCCAGCACTCTTTGTCATATAACGCTTTGAAACTACTGACGGTCTTGGCCTCCACCACCTTCTCACCTAACTTGTTCCAACCGTCTACCACTCTTTTTGCGAAAGTGAATTTTCTTATATTTCTTCGGCATCTGTGTTTAGCTAGTTTAAATCTATGACCTCTTGTTCTTAAAGTTCCAGGTCTCAGGAAATCTTCCCTATCGATTTTATCAATTCCTGTTATTATTTTGTATGTAGTGATCATATCACCTCTTTTTCTTCTGTCTTCCAGTTTTGGCATATTTAATGCCTCTAACCTCTCCTCGTAGCTCTTGCCCTTCAGTTCTGGGAGCCACTTAGTAGCATGTCTTTGCACCTTTTCCAGTTTGTTGATGTGCTTCTTAAGATATGGGCACCACACAACCGCTGCATATTCTAGGTTTGGCCTAACAAAAGTCGTGAACAATTTCTTTAGTATATCGCAATCCATGTATTTAAAAGCAATTCTGAAGTTAGAAAGTGTGGCATAGGCTCCTCGCACAATATTCTTTATGTGGTCCTCAGTTTTCTATCTAGAACCACCCCTAGATCTCTTTCTTTATCAGAATTCTTTAAAGATTTCTCACATAATATATAAGTGGGTGTGTGTGTTTTTGCGTGTGCGTGCGTGTGTGCGTGCATACGTACGTGGGCGTGCACGCATGCGCGCGTGTGTGCGTGAGTGTATCACGAGTTCCCGTAAGCGTTTACCTCTACCTAAAATGAGCAACTTTGAGATTTTAAATATATATGATATCCTGAACAAGAATTTGATAATATTTTACCTCACTCTGTACACCTGATTAATTAACCAGAGAGGGTACATTCCAGTCTGCCTCCCGCTCACACAACTAGATGAGTAATGACGATGTATGGATGACGATGGTGATCCGTCATCGCCTCCCACGTGGTGATTCACTAAGTTCTAGTAGAATGATGATGGCGGTTCTTGGAGTGTATGTGTGTGTACTTACCTATTTATTTTGTGGGGCAAAAATAGCTCTGGCTATTGGCTGGCAGGACCAAAGAGCTCTGGCTCTTTGGTCCTGCCTCTCAACTGTCAATCAACTGGTGTTCAGGTTCCTGAGCCTATTGGACTCTATCATATCTACACCTGAAACTGTGTATGGAGTCTGCCTTCACCACATCACTTCCTAATGCATTCCATTGTCAACCTCTCTGACACTAAAAAGTTCTTTCTAATATCTCTGTGGCTCATTTGGGCACTCAGTTTCCACCTGTGTCCCCTAGCGCGTGTGCCCCTTGTGTTAAAAAGCATGTCCTTATCTACCCTATCAATTCCTTTGAGAATCTTGCTTGTGGTGATCATGTCCCCCCAACTCTTCTGTCTTCCAACGACGTGAGGTTTAACACTCTTAGTCTCTCCTCGTAGCTCATACCTCTCAGCTCGGGTACTAGTCTGGTGGCAAACCTTTGAACCTTCTCTAGTTTAGTCTTATGCTTGACTAGATATGGACTCCATGCTCGAACTGCATACTCCAAAATTGGTCTGACATATGTGGTATACAAAGTTCCGAATGATTCCTTACACATGTTTCTAAAGGCCGTTCTTATGTGGGCCAACCTGGCATATGCCGCTGATGTTATCCTCTTGATATGGGCTTCAGGGAAAAGGTCTGGCATGATATCAACCCCCAGGTCTTTCTCTCTCTCTGACTCTTTAAGAATTTTATCTCCCAAATGATACCTTGTATCTAGTATTCTGCTCCCTACACCTATCTTCATTACATTACATTTGGTTGGGTTAAACTCTAACAACCGTTTGTTGGACCATTCCTGCAGTTTGTCCAGGTCTTCCTGAAGCCTCAAGCTGTTCTCCTCTGTCTTAATCCTTCTCATAATTTTGGCGTCGTCAGCAAACATTGAGAGGAATGAGTCTATACTCTCTGGAAGATCATTTACGCATATCAGAAACAGGATTGGTCCGAGTACAGAGCCCTGTGGGACTCCACTGGAGACTTCACGCCAATCGGAGGTCTCACCCCTCACTGTAACTCTCTGCTTCCTATTGCTTAGGTACTCCCTCATCCACTGGAGCGCTCTACCTGTTACTCCTGCCTGTTTCTCCAGCTTATGCATCAGCCTTTTATGGGGTACTGTGCCAAAGGTTTTCCGATAGTCCAAAAAGATGCAGTCCGCCTATTCTTCTCTTTCTTGCTTAATGTTTGTCACCTGATCGTAGAATTCTATTAAGCCTGTTAGGCAAGATTTACCCTCCCTGAACCCATGTTGATGGGTTGTTACGAAGTCCCTTCTCTGCAGATGAGTTACTAGGTTTTTTCTCACGATCTTCTCCATCACTTTGCATGGTATACAAGTTAAGGACACTGGCCTGTAGTTCAGTGCCTCTTGTCTGTCGCCCTTTTTGTATATTGGGACTACATTAGCCGTCTTCCATATGTCTGGTGTGTGTGTGTGTGTGTGTGTATTCACCTAACTGTACTCACCTAATTGTGTCTGCAGGATCGAGCATTGACTTTTGGATCCCTCTTTTCAAGCATCGGTTGTTTACAGCAATGACTATGGTCTTATTTCCCTATCATATTTAGTTTTAAAATTATGAATAGTATTTGCTTCCACAACCTGTTCCTTAAGTGCATTCCATTTTCCCACTACTCTCACTCTAAAAGAAAACTTCCTAACATCCCTGTGACTCAGCTGAGTTTCAAGCTTCCACCCATGTCCCCTCGTTCTGTTACTATTCCGTGTGAACATTTCGTCTTTGTCCACTCTGTCAATCCCTCTGAGTATTTTATACGATCCTATCATGTTCCCTCCTCTCCCTTTTTCTTTCTAGTGTCGTAAGGCACAGTTCTCTCAGGCGCTCCTCATACACCATCCCTCGTAACTCTGGGACGAGTCTCGTTGCAAACCTCTGAACCTTTTTCAGTTTCCTTATATGTTTCTTCAGATGGGGACTCCATGAAGAGGCAGCATACTCTGAGACTGGCCTCACGTACAGTGTAAAGTGCCCTAAATGCCTCCTTACTTAGGTTTCTGAATGATGTTCTAACTTCTGCCAGTGTAGAGTACGCTGCTGTCATTATCCTGTTTATATGTGCCTTAGGAGATAGATTAGGTGTTACGTCCACGCCCAGGTCTCTTTCGCACGTCGTCACAGGTTGGCTGTTCCCCTTCATTGTGTACTGTCCCTTTGGTCTCCTATCTCCTAGTCCCATTTCCATAACTTTACATTTGCTCTTGTTGAACTCCAGTAGCCATTTCTCAGACCATCTCTTCAACCTGTTCAGGTCCTCTTGGAGGATCCTGCAATCCTCATCTGTCACAACTCTTCTCATCTACTTTGCATCATCCGCAAACATCGACATGTAGGACTCTACTCCTGTAAACATGTCGTTAACATACACTAGAAATAGAATTGGTCCCAGCACCGATCCTTGTGGTACTCCACTCGTTACTGTTCGCCAGTCCGGCTTCTCGCCCCTTACCATAACTCTTTGGCTTTTTCCTGTTAGGTAGTTCCTTATCCATGCTAGGACCTTTCCTCCCACCCCTGCCTGCCTCTCAAGTTTGAACAGCAGTCTCATTTGCGGTACTGTATCAAAGGCTCTTTGGCAGTCCAGAAATATGTAGTCTGCCCAACCATCTCTGTTCTATCTTATCCTCGTTATTTTATCCTAGAATTCCAAAAGGTTTGTTAGGCACGATTTCCCTTTCCAGAACCCATGTTGATGTTTGTTCACAAACCTAACGTTCTCCAGGTGTGCAACCAGTCGTAGCCTAATTATTCTTTCCAGTATTTTACAGGGGATGCTTGTCAGTGATACAGGTTTACTGTTAAGTGCCTCATCCCTATCGCCTTTCTTGAAGATCGGTACGACATTTGCCTTCTTCCAGCAACTGGGCAATTCTCCCGACATAAGTGACTCATTAAAGATCATTGCCAGAGGCAAGCTGAGGGGCTGCGCTGCTTCTTTTAGTATCCACGGTGATAATTTGTCTGGTCCAACTGCTTTAGTTGCATCCTGTGTTGTCAACTGTTTCATTACCTCCTCTGCAGTCACCTCTATATCTGATAGTCTTTCATCTAGGGTAATCCCTTCTAACAATGAGAGCTGTTCAGGCTCGGTAGTGAACACTCCATGAAAACTGGCATTCAGTGCTTCACAGATTTCCTTGTCACTTTCAGTATATTCCCCCCTCTGTTTTCCTTGGTCTTGTCACTAGGTCGTTTACCGACATTTTTCTTCTTATATGGCTATGGCAAAGCAACTTAGGTTGTTTTTTTCGCTTTGATCGCGATGTCGTTCTCATAGTCCCTTTTCGATATTCGTCTTATGGTAATGTCATCGTTCCTAGCTCTGTTGCATCTGATCCTGTTGTCCTCTGTCCTTTGTCTTCTGTACTTCCTCCACTCCCGCCTGCTGGTCACTTTTGCTTCCTGACCCTGTCTATTAAACCATGGGTTATTATATTCCCTCTTATATTTTTCCTTTACTGTTGGTATAAATCTCTCTTCGGCCTCCTGGCATTTCTGTATGACTAGGTCCATCATATCTTGGACTGTTTTTCCTCTAATTTCTTCCTCCTACTGCACCTCTCTCAGATAGTCCCTTATCCTCTTATAGTCCCCTTTCCTGTAGTCAACTCTCCTTTCCCAGACCTCTTGTCCCATGGTCACAAGTTTGAATTCCATCATGTAGTCAAAGACTAGGACACAATGGTCGCTGGCCCCTAGAGGTATTTCATGTTCCAAATTCTCGATGTCTTCTACGTTCTGGGTGAAAATCAGGTCTAATAGGCTCAGTGCATTTCCTCCTCTTTCCCTTGTGTCTTCCTTTACAAGTTGTGTAAGGAAATTCCTGTCTATAGCATCTACTAACTTTGCTCCCCACGTTTCGTCCCCTCCATGGGGATTCCTTGATTCCCAGTATATCTTTCCATGTGTGTGTGTGTGTGTGTGTGTGTGTATGTGTGTGTACTCACCTAGTTGTACTCACCTAGTTGTGCTTGCGGGGGTTAAGCTCTGGCTCTTTGGTCCCACCTCTCAACCGTCAATCAACAGGTGTACAGGTTCCTGAGCCTATTGGGCTCTATCATATCTACACTCGAAACTGTGTATGGAGTCAGCCTCCACCACATTGCTTCCTAATGCATTCCATTTGTCAACCACTCTGACACTAAAAAAGTTCTTTCTAATATCTCTGTGGCTCATTTGGGCACTCAGTTTCCACCTGTGTCCCCTAGTGCGTGTGCCCCTTGTGTTAAATAGCCTATATTTATCAACCCTGTCGATTCCCTTGAGAATCTTGAATGTGGTGATCATGTCCCCCCCTAACTCTTCTGTCTTCCAACGAAGTGAGGTTCAATTCCCGTAGTCTCTCCTCGTAGCTCATACCTCTCAGCTCGGGTACTAGTCTGGTGGCAAACCTTTGAACCTTTTCCAGTTTAGTCTTATGCTTGACTAGATATGGACTCCATGCTGGAGCCGCATACTCCAGGATTGGTCTGACATATGTGGTATATAATGTTCTGAAAGATTCCTTACACAAGTTTCTAAAGGCCGTTCTTATGTTAGCCAACCTGGCATATGCTGCTGATGTTATCCTCTTGATATGAGCTTCAGGGGACAGGTCTGGCGTGATATCAACTCCTAGGTCTTTCTCTCTCCCCGACTCTTGAAGTATTTCATCTCCCAAGTGATACCTTGTATCTGGTCTCCTGCTTCCTATCTTCATTACATTACATTTGCTTGGGTTAAACTCTAGCATCCATTTGTTCGACCATTCCTGCAGCTTGTCCAGGTCTTCTTGAAGCCTCAAGCTGTCCTCCTCTGTCTTAATCCTTCTCATAATTTTGGCGTCGTCAGCAAACATTGAGAGGAATGACTCTATACCCTCTGGGAGATCATTTACGTATATCAGAAACAGGATAGGTCCAAGCACAGAGCCCTGTGGGACTCCACTGGTGTGTGTGTGTGTGTTAAGGCTTGTATGGTTGGCAAATTCTAATTGTTCAACAGAATACATGACGGTATACATCGCTCATGAATGTACATTCTTAAGATGTCTGATCTCTAAATGCAGTAAATATAATACTTAAGAAATTATCCTTGTTTCACAATTTTATTACAATGTTTGTAATAAGAAAATTTTTTAATTAAATTTATTTAAAAGTTTTTAAAATTATGACTTTTTTTCTATTTCATCCTCGGTTCAGCCTGGCGGAAAATGGGAAAATTGCCATTCCTTCACACTGCTGCCAGATGGAGCGCCAGTCCTCTTCACATGATAAGTCTGCTGATGGACCACAGTGCTGAGATTAACGCTGTTGACTACGAAGGTTAGTGTTCCAGTAATGTTCATATTATCTCTAAATTGTGGGTTCAGCAGGAGACCCCCAACCATCTCTTTAATTAATCCACTGACAAAGTTAATACTAATGCTATTGGCTATTATAAGTGGATGTAGCTCGATCATTTTGGTCAATTTGTCTTGATCATTTGTTATAATTGATCCTAGTTACCTGTTATTCTTGTGGCACTTTGCCGAGGAGATAGTGTGTCAATTAATGGATGTTCGGGGCAAACTTGAAATTAATATATTGGAAAGATAATATATAAATTTGTCAAAACGTGGCCGATATTGATTGAATATTGACCTATATGCGGGGAAAATCTTCCAACATATAGTTTACTATAATCATAAATTAATTAATAAATCTAGATAAATATTTGACATAAGGGGACTGTATCAATTGAATATAAATAGTTAGATTATTCCACTTCCACACTTTTTAGGGGTAGATCTAAAACTGCTAGATCTACCTAATAAACATTATATTGCATAATTTCAATAATAAAATTGATCAGGAAAAAAGGGTTTTGTAATAAGTTTGTAATATTGTAGTTAGTGTTAGTAAACTAACTACAATATCATAACAAAGTAATGATCAACACAGCTGTCAAGTAGATAATGAGAAGTGCATCTAACAGTCTTCCTATATCAGTACAATCCTGTCTCAATGTAAAGGTGTCTTGGACATATGGTTCTCCAGTCAAGATGATCCGCTCTCGTCACCTTTATTCCACGCTGTGGAAGGCATAAAATGTAATTTCTGTTGAACTACAGTTACATTAACTAATATCGATTGAAGGAATTAACCGCTTCACGGAATTATACTTACTAGGTTTATTTAATAATCCTATGTCCTAACGATTGGATAATCTATCACTGTAATTATGGCCATAAAGAATGATAAGATTACTCATCCAACTGGACGTGGTGTCCTCGATGCTAGGTGAAGCAGGCAGCAACGTCTGGGACTCGTTAATGCACGGATGATCCCAATATTTTGCGATGCTAAATGGCGAGTTTCTCGGAACACCAGCAGAGGTGACGGGGGCATTCCCTAGCTTCCTATCTGTGAATAATCTCGACATACAAGTCACGATATTTTACTCTGTCTTACTACCTAATAAGACATTGCCGACGTTATTTTACGTCGTAATAATGCACTTCAGGTATAAACAGATAGTTTTCCGCTGTTTATATTATTGAACCAAAGTGTCGTTATATGAACAACACATATGCCTAGATAATATTCAGTTCGTGACTTTATCCAGCCAGAATCAGCTGATGGCGGCTGTGGAAAATTCTACCTAGAAAAAGGAGGTATAATTTATTTTAATGAATTAAATAAATTTCCAGTCTAAATTACCTAGTAAATTAAACAAAGATTAGACTGGGTTTAATTCGATTTATAAAAATAGTTTGTTCTCATAGGAACTGGGTGGCTGATGCAATCGTGGCCATGAATAATAGGAAGAATATGGCGGCACTATGCTTCTTGTTAGTAATGTTAGTCAATTTAATTTCCTAGCACAATAAATTTATCTCATCGTACTAGGGGCTAGTATTTGGGGTGTGGGAAATGTGGGACAATATAAGCATGGGAGTAAACCATCTGTTAAGTGGAAGTAACAAGTTTCAACCAGTAGAGCAAGAGCTTGGGAGCCGCTAATAAGCTTCATGTGATTGTAAATCTTTGCATGTGAAAAGTTGTGGTCGTGTCAACACAGGTTTGATAGCATGTGAAGAATGCTGTGCTAATAACAATTAATGAATAAAGTATTCTGCACTAAACAGTAATACGAAAATATAAATTTTCAGGTAAAATTTTTATTTTATCTTACGTTTGTTAGGTAAAACGTGAGGTGTTAAGATAGTGATTAACTGTGGCAGTTATGTTCACTAACTCACATTGCTATTTAAATCGTGGCAGACACCTCTATGTCCAGTGCCAAATAAATTGAGTTATAATCAGCAGAAGCGGTGAGCTTTACTTAGGTCAAGCTGCCTCGCTGTTGCCGCGGCTGCCCTGATGGCTTCATTCCTCCAACAGCTGATTTGTGACATCGGCCATGTTCTTAGTCTCCTCTCTCTCACTAATAATAACCTTGACGTCGCACTCACTCACTAAGGCTCCTCTCCAATGAAGTCTTCAAGTACTCTCGTTCCTATCATAGTAGTAAGAGCTGTATCCTCAGGCTGCTCCACTACCGCCAAATGTGTTGTATTCTCATAAGAGTACGTTGCCCCGCGGGACCTCCACCTTCCTCCGTACTCTGAATTGTATAGCCTGCACTGTTAAACTATGCCAGCATGTCCACTGTCTCCACTGGTTGTGTCAACATTTATCATATATAGTGTCACTGGAGATTAACGTGATTTCGGATTGTCTGATAAAATAATCGCAACAATCACTGGTCTGGCTCTCGTGCTAAAAGGGTATTTGGCACTACACTTACCCGTCGTCCTGTTGAATGCTATAAATCTCTTCTTACCTTCATTTCCTTCTGTACAGCAACATATATGGCCACGACCCACTGGCTTATGGGTTACGTCGGGACTGCCTCAAACACTTGACGGACGATCCTCACTCTTCGCATTATACACAAACATCTGAAGGGGATGTAATCTCATCCCTATTCTGACCAAGGGTGCCCTCTTGGGTTCCACTAACAACAGTCGCTCCACCTTGTCACTTTTTGCTTTTCCACCCTGTCAAAAATGTTGTCAGCCTCTCCTGTTATGGTCAAAGTACTCTTAATGCTCCCTCTGGTAATGCTCAACTTCCCACACTATCACAAAACTGGCGATCTTCTCCTGGAGTGCTGGCGCCTACGTCTGCCCTTGTCCTCAGCAGTGAGACCAGTGATTCAATTCGCAAATCTGTTGTCCCGTCTTGGTGCTCGCTGATGACGTCACTGCATCACTATTGCTGATTGGCTGCGACTAGCTGCTTTACCCACTCCCGCCTCTCAGTGTATAGCGACTAAGTCGGTGTCACAGCACTCGACGAACTCTCGTCCTCTTCCTCTGATCCGCGGTGCTATTTTGTTTGGCCATTCACCCGTTGCCAGTACTTTAAAACTACATTTACCTCACAGGTGTGCCTTGTGCACTTTTATTATAATTTTAAACTTTCTTTGGGCCGTCTAGTAGTTCATTCGGTGGGAATAAATCACTCTTGATGAATGTAAGGCCTTTATTTAGACGGTGATCATAATACAATATTTTCATAGTTGAAATATTTAGTCACAGTGGATAATACCATACGGATAAATAGCTTATTCTCCTGTTTAGACAGTATTTATAGTAATGATGAGGCGCACCATTCATATATTGATGTAATGGACAATAAGAAAGCTGAATTTGCACACTGAATATGGGCAAAAAGGATAAAGTTTGTATGTATGTTGATAACAAAACTTAAAGTCGAGTTTTCCTTAATTTTTAAATTTTAATTTTTTTATGAAATGATAAAGCTTTCCATAATATTATATGTGATTTTGAGTTTTCTTAATTTGAGTTAAAATAACATAGAAATATGACAAAACCTAACCTAACCTGAACTAACATAACTAAGTCAGTAATTCATGCTCTTAATAATATAATATTAACACTCTAGTCACTGAGAAACAAACTGTAATTAATCATCAACTATCACTTAAACTGATATAATAACAATGTAATCACATATCACTGAGTCACCATAATAACGAGTACTCACCCCAAAAAACTTTTGTGTCATTAAGTCACAGTCACTCACACAGGCCACTTGGACACCGTTACTGGACTAGATGGTTACAATCTTAAACTGACTAGTGTTTAATCTACCACACTTGAGTGGTGTGACATGCTTGAAGTGTCATGTCTGCCCCTCACTTTCTCAGAGGATCCACACACACAGACAGCTCGTTGCGAGTGTTACTCTGTTTAATCTAAGAATGGGGGATTGTTGTTAATTACTAAAACAAGTACGAACCATGAAAGAATCAGGATCTTGTAAGGGTTAAGGGAATGATGTTCTCAAACTTCCTCAAACTCTCTCTCTCTCTCTCTCTCTCTTTTTGCCATAATGAACATGATAAATGCTCCAACTTTTCCTAATGGATCAACGTCTCAATACGATGTCGCAACACTATATATATATATATATATATATATATATATATATATGTCGTACCTAGTAGCCAGAACGCACTTCTCAGCCTACTATGCAAGGCCCGATTTGCCTATTAAGCCAAGTTTTCATGAATTAATGTTTTTTCGACTACCTAACCTACCTAACCTAACGTAACCTAACTTTTTCGGCTACCTAACCTAACCTAACCTATAAATATAGGTTAGGTTAGGTTAGGTAGGGTTGGTTAGGTTCGGTCATATATCTACGTTAATTTTAACTCCAATAAAAAAAAATTAACCTCATACATAATGAAATGGGTAGCTTTATCATTTCATAAGAAAAAAATTTGAGAAAATATATTAATTCAGGAAAACTTGGCTTATTAGGCAAATCGGGCCTTGCATAGTAGGCTGAGAAGTGCGTTCTGGCTACTAGGTACGACATATATATATATATATATATATATATATATATATATATATATATATATATATATATATATATACATATATATATATATATACATATATATATATATATACATTAATTGGCTGTTGATTGCAGGTGTCGACTTCTTAATGTGTAGTGCCTCGCAGATATATATATATATATATATATATATATATATATATATATATATATATATATATATATATATATATATTTATATATATATATATATATATATATATATATATATATATATATATATATATATATATATATATTAGTATATTTTGGTAGCAGTCTTTCCTGTAGACATATATTATTAAATATGACCGCAAAAGTAAGATTAATAATTCTAACACGAATTTTCTCAATCTTTCGTACATTTCGCTTCACTGTTGGAGGTAAATCAAAAATCAATTCTCCAAAATTCATTTTTATTTCTAGTCTGACGCGACACGAGCGCGTTTCGTAAAACTTATTACATTTTCAAAGACTTTAGTTCACAAATACACAACTGAATAGAACTTACGCATCTCCGATTTTATATCTACATTTGAGTGAGGTGGAAGGGGTGATGTGGCATTAACACAAGACAGAACAAAATGTGGTATTAATAGGGTATTAATTTCATCAACACAAGACAGAACAAGAGTATTAATAGGGTATTAATTTCATCAACATAAGACAGAACACGAAACAATGGATATTGAATAGAAGTGTTTGTAGAAAGCCTATTGGTCCATATTTCTTGTTGCTTCTATATTGGAGGGGAGTCTTGAGGTGGGTAGAATATAGTTGTGCAATAATTGGCTGTTGATTGCTGGTGTTGACTTCTTGATGTGTAGTGCCTCGCAAACGTCAAGCCGCCTGCTATCGCTGTATCTATCGATGATTTCTGTGTTGTTTACTAGGATTTCTCTGGCGATGGTTTGGTTGTGGGAAGAGATTATATGTTCCTTAATGGAGCCCTGTTGCTTATGCATCGTTAAACGCCTAGAAAGAGATGTTGTTGTCTTGCCTATATACTGGGTTTTTTGGAGCTTACAGTCCCCAAGAGGGCATTTGAAGGCATAGACGACGTTAGTCTCTTTTAATGCGTTCTGTTTTGTGTCTGGAGAGTTTCTCATGAGTAGGCTGGCCGTTTTTCTGGTTTTATAGTAAATCGTCAGTTGTATCGTCTGATTTTTGTCTGTAGGGATAACGTTTCTATTAACAATATCTTTCAGGACCCTTTCCTCCGTTTTATGAGCTGTGGAAAAGAAGTTCCTGTAAAATAGTCTAATAGGGGGTATAGGTGTTGTGTTAGTTGTCTCTTCAGAGGTTGCATGGCTTTTCACTTTCCTTCTTATGATGTCTTCGACGAAACCATTGGAGAAGCCGTTATTGACTAGGACCTGCCTTACCCTACAGAGTTCTTCGTCGACTTGCTTCCATTCTGAGCTGTGGCTGAGAGCACGGTCGACATATGCGTTAACAACACTCCTCTTGTACCTGTCTGGGCAGTCGCTGTTGGCATTTAGGCACATTCCTATGTTTGTTTCCTTAGTGTAGACTGCAGTGTGGAAACCTCCGCCCTTTTCCATGACTGTTACATCTAGAAAGGGCAGCTTTCCATCCTTCTCCATCTCGTAAGTGAAACGCAGCACGGAACTCTGCTCTGCTATTTTACAGGAACTTCTTTTCCACAGCTCATAAAACGGAGGAAAGGGTCCTGAAAGATATTGTTAATAGAAACGTTATCCCTACAGACAAAAATCAGACGATACAACTGACGATTTACTATAAAACCAGAAAAACGGCCCGCCTACTCATGAGAAACTCTCCAGACACAAAACAGAACGCTTTAAAAGAGACTAACGTCGTCTATGCCTTTAAATGCCCTCTTGGGGACTGTAAGCTCCAAAAAAACCAGTATATAGGCAAGACAACAACATCTCTTTCTAGGCGTTTAACGATGCATAAGCAACAGGGCTCCATTAAGGAACATATAATCTCTTCCCACAACCAAACCATCGCCAGAGAAATCCTAGTAAACAACAGAGAAATCATCGATAGATACAGCGATAGCAGGCGGCTTGACGTTTGCGAGGCACTACACATCAAGAAGTCAACACCAGCAATCAACAGCCAATTATTGCACAACTATATTCTACCCACCTCAAGACTCCTCTCCAATATTGAAGCATCAAGAAATATGGACCAATAGGCTTTCTACAAACACTTCTATTCAATATCCATTGTTTCGTGTTCTGTCTTATGTTGATGAAATTAATACCCTATTAATACTCTTGTTCTGTCTTGTGTTGATGAAATTAATACCCTATTAATACCACATTTTGTTCTGTCTTGTGTTAATGCCACATCACCCCTTCCACCTCACTCAAATGTAGATATAAAATCGGAGATGCGTAAGTTCTATTCAGTTGTGTATTTGTGAACTAAAGTCTTTGAAAATGTAATAAGTTTTACGAAACGGACTCGTGTCGCGTCAGACTAGAAATAAAAATGAATTTTGGAGAATTGATTTTTGATTTACCTCCAACAGTGAAGCGAAATGTACGAAAGATTGAGAAAATTCGTGTTAGAATTATTAATCTTACTTTTTCGGTCATATTTAATAATATATATATATATATATATATATATATATATATATATATATATATATATATATATATATATATATATATATATATATATATATATATATATATATATATATATATTCCTCTATATATAGAGTGTTATATATATATAAATATATATATGTCTATATATATAGTGTTATATATATATATATATATATATATATATATATATATATATATATATATATATATATATATATATATATATATATATATATAACACTATATATATGTATATATAGAAATATATATATATATATATATATATTTATATATATATATATATGTATATATATATATATATATATATATATATATATATATATATATATATATATATATATATATATATATATATATATATATATGAATGAAAACTCACACCCCAGAAGTGACTCGAACCCATACTCCCAGGAGCCACGCAACTGGTAACTACAGGGCGCCTTAGTCCATTTGACCATCACGGCCGTCAAAAGGAAGTGATAGCCAAGGCTATTTGAGCCACTTCCCCGACGGCAACTCGGATGGTAATCTTGGGCATAGCATTTCACCAAATCACCTCATTCTTTGGGGCACACGTGAGGAACACAAATGCGAACAAGCCTGAATGGTCCCCAGGACTATATGCGAATGAAAACTCACACCCCAGAAGTGACTCGAACCCATACTCCCAGGAGCAACGCAACTGGTAACTACAGGGTGCCTTCATGAAAACTTGGCTTATTAGGCAAATCTGGCCTTGCATAGTAGGCTGAGAAGTGCGTTCTGGCTACTAGGTACGACATATATATATATATATATATATATATATATATATATATATATATATATATATATATATATATATATATATATATATGTCGTACCTAGTAGCCAGAACGCACTTCTCGGCCTACTATGCAAAGCCCGATTTGCCTAATAGGCCGAGTGATTTTCTTTATTTCCAATAAAAAATTTCCAAATAGTTTATTTTAATTATTATTATTATTTTATATTAAGACCATAATTTATTGACTTAGTTGTGTTAGTTTAAATTAGGTTAAGATAGGTTAGGTTAGGTTAGGTAGGGTTGGTTAGGTTTGGTCATATATCTACGTTAGTTTTTAACTCAAATTTAAACAAATTAACTTATATATAATGAAATGGACAGATTTATCATTTCATAAGAAAAAAAATAAATAATTATATAAATTCAGGAAAACTTGGCTTATTAGGCAAATCGGGCCTTGCATAGTAGGCCGAGTACGACGTTCTGGCTACTAGGTACAACATATATATAAATATTGTACCTAGTAGCCAGAACGCAGTACTAGGCCTACTATGCATGGCCCGATTTGCCTAATAAGCCAAGTTTTCCTGAAATTATATATTTTTCTAATTTTTTCTTATGAAATGATAAAGCTATCCATTTCATTATGTATGAGTTAATTTACTTTTATTATTGTTCCACTGCGCTAGGCATAGTTCCTGGTGTCAGCTAGGGTTAATTGATGCAGTTTTCAGACCTGTATTTAATGTATCATGCCCTGCTGTTGAGAAGCTGGATATAGTATTAGAGTGTGTGATATTAGTAGTGTTTATTTATCACTGTTGTGGAAGGTTCTTAAGGCCAGTAAACTGGATTATTTGTTTCTAGCCTTTTAATCCCCTAGAACCTTGATTGATGTGACCAGGCTATGTGTTCCAGTGATGCTGACAGTTACTCCTTTAAGATAATAATATGGTGGTCTTTTATCTCCCTGACCTTAACAGAAGCCATTGATGACTAGGACCTGGCTTACCCTACAGAGTTCTTCATCGACCTGCTTCCAATCTGAGCTGTGGCTGAGAGCACGGTCGATGTAAGCATTGACAACACTCCTCTTGTAACTGTCTGGGCAGTCACTCTTGGCTGCTTCTGCTGTGAAGCGAGCAATGTTATGTTGTGGTGTTGCAGCACCCAGGCACTCTGCAACAACTTGGCCTACAATGGGGATTGCTGGATTGCTTGTGGGATTTTGAGGATAGTGGTTGAGGTGATGGGCCTGCACGAGAGGCCCACTCGGTGGCACAGCGTGTAAAATTGGGATCGTGTACACCTGTCAGCTGATGTAAGGAGGCATGTAGAATTTCCTTCACAAGGTCATCGGATGCCGAGAAGGAGGACAGGAATACTGGTACAGCGATTTGTGTTGCGGTTTGAACTCTGAGGCTCCCAAGTCTTACGAGAAGACAGGCTTGTTTCCACTGTAGGTCATCAAGAGAGAGGTTGAGGGCTTTTTCTAGCATTGATTTCAGTAACAGATCAAACTCACCTAGTTTTGGGCTCCTGTAGGATAGAGAGCACCTCAGAAAGTACGTTAACCTGGGGAGGGAAAGACAACTGGTGATGAGGTGAAGTGCATCATGACCATCAATATCCTCAATCCTCCCATCCATCCTCTTAAGGTCGCAATTTTCTTATCAAGGACCTCATCAATGGCTTTCAACCCCAAGGGGGCTCCTAGGAGTGTGCTGTCTTCTGGTTTAGTTATATTCATATTTGGCAGAACACCCTCTATTCTCTCTACAATGCCCCGGTTGGAATATACTATTTCACATTTAGGCCACAGAGTGAGGCCTAAAACTGAACCTTGCTCCAGGATTTTTCTGATGTCTTCCAGGAGGGAGTCTTGGGAACCAGCTAGGGTACCATCATCCAAGAATCAGATGTTAAGCTCACTGGACAAGATTTCCGTGACTTGTTTGCTGACTAAGCAGAAAAGGAGAGCAGCAAGGGGTCACCCTGTTGGACACCTCCTCGTGAGTCAATTTCGTATTCGCCAAAAAATTGCTTTAGATCCATAGTGTAGCATGAATGTACAAAAGAGTAGAGGGAAAGGAAATGATGATCCACACGAAGTGCAGCGTCCCTCCACATCAAATTGAAGCCATTTCAGGAATCTAGCTTGATAAGGGCCTTTTCGTCTGTGATGTTAGCGATGAAGGCTCGAGCTGCTTGAGCTGCCGCCTCGTACCTATGTGGAATGCCGAACCAGAGCTGTTATGGCTGTAGCATGGTGGCCGCTGCCGTGGTAACTGTTCTTGCAGTAGCCTTTGCGACGAGACGCCGGAAGGAATTGCCCACAGCTATTTGCCTGATCCCTCCATCCTTTTTCTTTAGATCACAGAGATATGCTCCAAAAAAGATAGGTCTTATGGTCTCTGGTATGTTGCCAGCTAGACATGCGTTGGTGAATTTGGTTAGTTCCACCAAGAGACCCTGTGCAATGTCACCCAGTGCAGGGTTGAGCATTTGTTTGATGTGGTTGGGTTTTAGTCCTGTGTACCCACCTGCTGATCCTGTTGAGAAGGACAAGGCTGCTTTATGGACCACAGATCCGGCCACCCAGAGAGGTTCTGCTCCAGTAGCTTTCACTTGTAGAATGTCATCCGCACGTGTGCCCTGGGTGGGTGTTTTTCCCTTAGGGCTTGAGTTGTTGCGGCATCTCTGTCAGCAATTGAGTCCTCACTGGTGATGACTCTTATTGCGCCAATCCTTGTTCTATTTTCTTGGTGACTAATGTTCTGATTTTTTATGTCTCGGATACGCCACTGTTGCTGTTTCTGTCGTGGGTGTTTCTCGCGCGAGTGGGAAAGCGTCTACATTGTCTACCCCCTCTTGATGGTTCATCAAGATACATATATATATATATATATATAGATAGATATATATATATATATATATATATATATATATATATATATATATATATATATATATATATATATATATGTACATATATGTATATGTATATGTATATATATATATATATATATATATATATATATATATATATATATATATATATATATATATATATATATATATATATATATATATATATATATATATATATATCCAATGGTTTCGTCGAAGACATCATAAGAAGAAATGTGAAACGCCATGCAACCTCTGAAGAGACAACTAACACAACACCTATACCCCCTATTAGACTATTTTACAGGAACTTCTTTTCCACAGCTCATAAAACGGAGGAAAGGGTCCTGAAAGATATTGTTAATAGAAACGTTATCCCTACAGACAAAAATCAGACGATACAACTGACGATTTACTATAAAACCAGAAAAACGGCCAGCCTACTCATGAGAAACTCTCCAGACACAAAGCAGAACGCTTTAAAAGAGACCAACGTCGTCTATGCCTTCAAATGCCCTCTTGGGGACTGTAAGCTCCAAAAAACCCAGTATATAGGCAAGACAACAACATCTCTTTCTAGGCGTTTAACGATGCATAAGCAACAGGGCTCCATTAAGGAACATATAATCTCTTCCCACAACCAAACCATCGCCAGAGAAATCCTAGTAAACAACACAGAAATCATTGATAGATACAGCGATAGCAGGCGGCTTGACGTTTGCGAGGCACTACACATTAAAAAGTCAACACCAGCAATCAACAGCCAATTAATGCACAACTATATTCTACCCACCTCAAGACTCCGCTCCAATATAGAAGCATCAAGAAATATGGACCAATAGGCTTTCTACAATCACTTCCATTCAATACCCATTGTTTCCTGTTCTGTCTTGTGTTGATGAAATTAATACCCTATTAATGCCACCTCACCCCATCCACCTCACTCAAATGTAGATATAAACAAATCGGAGATGTGTAAGTTCTATTCAGTTGTGTATGTGTAAACTAAAGTCTTTGAAAATGTAATAAGTTTTACGAAACGCGCTGAAGTGTCGCGTCAGACTAGAAATAAAAATGAATTTTGGAGAATTGATTTGTGAATTACCACCAACAGTGAAAAGAAATGTACGAAAGATTGAGAAAATTCGTGTTAGAATTATTAATCTTACGTTTTCGGTCATATTTAATAATATATATATATATATATATATATATATATATATATATATATATATATATATATATATATATAAATGTATAAATATATATATATATATATATATATATATATATATATATATATATATATACATATATATATATATATATATATATATATATATATACATATATATATATATATATATATATATATATATATACATATATATATATATATATATATATATATATATATATATATATATATATATATATATACATATATATATATATATATATATATATATATATATATACATATATATATATATATATATATATATATATATATATATATATATATATATATATATATGAGATATATAAGATATATATATATATATATATATATATATATATATATATATATATATATATATATATATATCACTAGAGCAAGTGAGGGGTCATTTGTACGTTTTTTCATCCAGTCCCTGTTAATATGGGAGAACACTGTGTCTATGCTTAAGGCACAACTCTCCTAAACACGAGAGTGAAGTATACAACTTTAGAACACTTTCCCACCAGGAGACTCGATCCCTAGCCAGCACAGAAGCCTTCCACCAACTGGCATAACAGGTACGCCTTAACCCGCTCCACCACCTGCTCAGACCCTTAAAAGAGATGGTAATTTCGGAGTATTTATACACTCCAAAGATATACCACCTCCCAAGAGCAAGTTAGGGGTCATTTGTACGTTTTTTCATCCAGTCCCTGTTAATATGGGAGAACACTGTGTCTATGCTTATGGCACAACTCTCCTAAACACGAGAGTGAAGTATACAACTTTAGAACACTTTCCTAACAGGAGACTCGAACCCTAGCCAGCACAGAAGCCTTCCAGCAACTGGCATAACAGGTACGCCTTAACCCGCTCCACCACCTGCTCAGACCCTTAAAGGAGATGGTAATTTCGGAGTATTTATACACTCCAAAGAAGGCTTCTGTGCTGGCTAGGGTTCGAGTCTCCTGGTGGGAAAGTGTTCTAAAGTTGTATACTTCACTCTCGTGTTTAGGAGAGTTGTGCCTTAAGCATAGACACAGTGTTCTCCCATATTAACAGGGACTGGATGAAAAAACGTACAAATGACAAATGTATATATATATATATATATATATATATATATATATATATATATATATATATATATATATATATATATATATATATATATATATATATATGTCGTACCTAGTAGCCAGAACTCACTTCTGAGCCTACTATGCAAGGCCCGATTTGCCTAATAAGCCAAGTTTTCATGAATTAATTGCTTTTCGACTACCTAACCTACCTAACCTAACCTAACCTAACTTTTCCTGCTACCTAACCTAACCTAACCTAACTTTTTCTGCTACCTAACCTAACCTAACCGATAGAGATAGGTTAGGTTAGGTTAGGTAGGGTTGGTTAGGTTCGGTCATATATCTACGTTAATTTTAACTCCAATAAAAAAAAATTGACCTCATACATAATGAAATGGGTAGCTTTATCATTTCATAAGAAAAAAATTAGAAAAAATATATTAATTCAGGAAAACTTGGCTTATTAGGCAAATCGGGCCTTGAATAGTAGGCTGAGAAGTGCGTTCTGGCTATTAGGTACGACATATATATATATATATATATATATATATATATATATATATATATATATATATATATATATATATATATATATATATATATATATATATATATATATATATATATATATATATATATGTCGTACCTAGTAGCCAGAACTCACTTCTCAGCCTACTATTCAAGGCCCGATTTGCCTAATAAGCCAAGTTTTCCTGAATTAATATATTTACTATAATTTTTTTCTTATGAAATGATAAAGCAACCCTTTTCTCTATGTATGAGGTCAATTTTTTTTTATTGGAGTTAAAATTAACGTAGATATATGACCGAACCTAACCAACCCTACCTAACCTAACCTAACCTATATTTACAGGTAAGGTTAGGTTAGGTAGCCAAAAAAAACTAGGTTAGTTTAGGTTAGGTAGACGAAAAAACAATAATTCATGAAAACTTGGCTTATTAGGCAAATCGGGCCTTGAATAGTAGGCTGAGAAGTGCGTTCTGGCTATTAGGTACGACATATATATATATATATATATATATATATATATATATATATATATATATATATATATATATATATATATATATATATATATAAAGAGACAATAATCTTTTTCAAGAGAAATTGAGCCTGCTCTTCCCTACTTAAAGTTACGTCAAGTGTACAAGTACAAGATGCTACATTCAAGATACGTCACCGGTAGCACAAAACGTTTTGACCAGGAGGCAAAACGTACCCAAGATCCCCCCTACTCCACACACCCTCCATGCCGGGTCGTCGTCAACCAGCAAACTACCCATCCCAGCCTGCCTGCTCCTGATTGGTGACTCGCCGACCGCGCACCTGCACACTGCACCTCAGCGCCATCTACCTGAGTCGACGTCTGAGCCTGACCAGCTATCAACTTCGGAATATTCTTTGTGCTCTTAGGGTTGACATCTCTCTCTGGCATACTAAGCTCTCTGGCATACTAAGCTCTCTGGCTTTCGTATACTAAGGGAGGTTTCAGCTAAAGCCAATATTCACAGCACCATTTCAACATTATATTATTTAATCTATTGTGCTTTTGCATTTATCTTTGTCATTTTATTACACCAGTCATTTACCCGAGATTTGTCTTTATTTTCATTTATTAAAGTAAATATATTAAAGTTTCATTGTTCATACTTTGTGTTTTACGTGTTCCTCCCTCTAACTTACCACAGACAACAGGCAAGCAGTCTATCTTTTTTTTGTAAGTGTGACCAGGCATTGACACCTGCCATTGGAGGACTGCCGAACATCTATAATCCAACACTTTCCCGTCACAATATATATATATATATATATATATATATATATATATATATATATATATATTTATATATATATATATATATATATATATATATATATATATATATATATATATATATATATATATATGCAGAATAACCACATATGAAAAATAGAAAATGCTTAACGCGTTTTCGGCTAATTCGCCTTCATCAGAGCAAAGTAGAATAGAGATGTGAATTATGCAAATATTGCCAAAAGTTTTTGCAATTTGGAGAAATCTAGTGAGATTTCATCTGATGACATCAATATTTGCAAGGGAATGTTGTACGGTTCTTTACTTAAGGGTACTGTGCCTAATTGTCCAGAGAGGTTTATGCGAGCGTTCAAAACCCTCAAAAAAGATAACTCTCTACATATCACTAAAGCTGATAAATCCAATGCTGTTGTCATCATGGACAAAGAAGACTATGTCCAAAAAATGAACCAGTTATTGGAGGACAGAGACACTTACTTACCTGTTAATAGTGACCCTATTGAAAGAGTTATTGCTCATTTCAATAAAACTCTCAAAACCGTGCTCAAGAAAGATAAGGAGTTGATTCCTAAGTTTTTAAGTCGTTCCCCTTCTCTCCCATATCTATATGGGCTTATTAAAACACACAAACCGAATAATCCTGCAAGACCTATTATTAGTTCTGTTGGATCTGTGGCATATAGACTTTCCAAATGGCTTGTCCAAGTCTTGTCTCCAGTAGTAGGTTCCATTTCCAACTCACACATAACAAACAACTTGGACTTGGTTAACAAGTTGTCTAGTTTGAAATTAAATTATGATTTTAAACTTGTGAGTTTTATGTGACGGCTCTGTTCACTCGGGTTCCTGTTGATGATCTGTTGTCATTCTTACGGGATCTACTCCCAAGGTATAATTTAACTTTGCCTTCTAACACCATTATTGGACTTATAAAATTGTGCATTAAAGATAATTATTTCAGCTTTAATGATTCATTTTATAAACAAACATTTGGCATGGCGATGGGTAATCCCCTCTCCCCTGTTTTGAGCAATCTGTACATGGAATGTTTCGAAACAAATATCCTTCCCAGGATTTTACCCTCAAATTTGCTTTGGTACAGGTACGTTGACGATATTTTGTGCCTGTGGCCGGTTAATCATGACGAAACTGATTTTCTCAATCAAATCAATTCGCTGGTTCCGTCAATTAAATTCACAATTGAGAACGAAGTGAATGGTGTTCTGCCTTTCTTAGATTCTACTTTGCTCTGATGAAGGCGAATTAGCCGAGAACGCGTTAAGCATTTTCTATTTTTCATATGTGGTTATTCTGCATACTTGGATCAGTGTTTTTGTGATCATTGTTGCATATATATATATATATTTATATATATATACACTCTGTTCACTATCATCCCGATTGTTTCATCCACAGGTACGTTGGTAAACAGTGATTCTACGTCTAACGAGGCTCTTATCCCTGTGGCCCGTGTTCCCCACAGTAAGTCAACAAATTCCTTTGGAGACTTCAGGCTGAAGGCGCAAGGGACATAAGGAGTCAGCAAGCCATTGAGTCGGCTCATTTCCATACGCTGATACGGGTATGGAAATGTCAAGACACATAAGCCTGGAAACCCACTTCGGCCAATCATTAGCCAGATATCCACACCTACGTACAGACTGGCGAAGCGACTCAACGGCTTGCTGACTCCTTATGTCCCTTGCGCCTTCAGCCTGAAGTCTCCAAAAAAAATTGTTGACTTACTGCGGGGAACACGGGCCACAGGGATAAGAGCCTTGTTGGACGTAGAATCACTGTTTACCAACGTACCTGTGGGTGAAACAATCGGGATGATAGCAAACAGAGTGTATTGTGATCCGGCCTGTACTCCTCTTGACATACCAGAAAACATTCTAAGGAAACTACTCCAAGCTTGTACTAAAGAGGCACCCTTCCTTGAGCCCGGATGGGCACATGTATAAGCAAGTAGATGGGGTATAAATATATATATATATATGTGTGTATATCACGAAAATAAACACGTGATTAAGAATGTGACAATGACATTGGACATTGTCATATATATATATATATATATATATATATATATATATATATATATATATATATATATATATATATATATATATATATATATATATATGTATATATAAATATATATATTGTGACGGGAAAGTGTTGGAGTGTAGATGTTCGGCAGTCCTCCAATAGCAGGTGTCAATGCCTATTCACACTTACAAAAAAAAAATAGACTGCTTGCCTGTTTTGTGTCTGTCAGTGGTAAAGTAAGGGAAGACATGCAAAACACAATGTATGAACAATGAAACTTTAATTAATAAACAAATTATAAACAAAGACAATTCCTTGGCAATGTACAGTGCAAAATAACAAGTAAAATACAATATAACATAAATGAATAATAGGGATTATGTTACTCTACAATAATAATAAAGTTAAAGGTGAAAAATAATCAGGTGCTGAGAATATTAGCGCTAGCTGCGAAACATCTAGCAGATACACATATATCAGTTAGTTATTCACTGCTTGAGAGCACAAGGATATTCTGACTTCAATGGCTGGACCAAGCCCAGACATCGACTCAGGTAGAGGGCGCTGAGGTGCAGTGTGCAGGTGTGCAGTCGGCGAGTCACCAATCATGAGCAGGCAGGCTGGGAAGGGTAGTTGGCTGGTTGATGATGAGCCGGCGTGGAGGGAGTGGAGTAGGGGGATGAGTTTTGGGTACGTTTTGCCTCCTGGTCAAAACGTTTTGTGCTACTGGGAGATGTATCTTGAAGGTAGCATCTTATTCTTGAATAAAATACGTAACTTCATGTAGAGAAGAGCAGGCTCAATCTCTCTTGAAAGAGATTATCGTCACAACACTCCATTGAAGTCTGCACTTACGGAGGAAGTTACGTCTTCAGGTGGTAGAGTAGTAGGTGGAGTTGCCTCTACCTCATAAACTCTGGAGAGGGCATCTGCTATGATGTTGTCAGAACCTTTGATATAGAAGATCTCCAGGTTGAAATTCTGCAGATATAAAGCCCATCGTAGAAGCCGTTGATTGTTGAATTGGGCTTGCTTCAGGAAGCGTAGGGGATTGTGGTCCGAGTAGATGGTGATAGACCGAGCTCCTTGCAGGTATGATTCAAAGTGCTGCAAGTTCAGGACGATGGAGAGTAGCTCCTTTTCGATCGTGTTGTAATTCTTTTGGTGGGTTTTTAACTTGTAGTTGTAGTAGCTAACAGGTAAAACATCCTCGCCTCGTTGTTGTATCAGGACGTCCCCGATGCCGGTACCACTGGCGTCGACATGGAGGATGAAAGGCTTCGTGATATCTGGAGAGGCGAGAATAGGATAAGAACAGAGCAGGAATTTAAGTTGTTCAAAAGCAATGGTTAGCTGAATGGTCCAATGATACCGTTGCTTGGGGCTGGTTAAAGTGATCAATGGTGTCGCCACCGTACTAAAATTCTTCACAAACCTACGGTAGTAGGAGGCAAGACCAAGGAAGCGCAGGAGCTGCTTCCTGGTGGTTTCCTGGTGGTAGGCTGTGGGTAATAATGGATGGCTTGGATATGTATGTTTAACGGAGCTATGCTGCCACTCCCCATCTCATGACCAAGATAACGCACTTTACCTTTGGCAAAGGTGGACTTGCCCAAGTTGATGGTGAGGCTTGCTGTCAGGAGCTTGGCAAACAATCGTTGCAGATGGAGCAGATGTTCGCTCCAGGTGTTGGTTGCCACAACGATATCATCCAAGTAGGCGTAGGTGTTATCTAAGCCCTGGATGACGCGGTTGACAGCTCGCTGGAAGGTGGCCGGGGCATTACATAGTCCAAATGGAAGGCGTTCGTATCTGTAAAGGCCAAAGGGAGTGGTAAAGGCAGATATTTCCTTAGCTCGCTCCGTCAAACATACTTGGTAGTATCCCTTGAGTAAGTCTAACTTTGATAGATATCGAGCATTACCAATGGCGTCAAGGATGTCATCTATTCTAGGTAATGGGTAAGCATCCTTGATAGTCACAAGATTCAATTTCCAGTAATCAGTACACAACCTCACTTTACCTTGCGGTTTCGGCACCAAGATGCAGGGTGAGGCCCAAGGGGACTCACAAGGGGTGGCCAGCCCATGATCCAGGAGGTACTGTACCTCAGCACGCATGACTTCCTTTTTGCTCGGGCTGATTCTGTAGAAAGGTTGACGAATCGGCCGGGTGTCAGGGAGTAGCTGGATGTCGTGCTGAACCACATTACACTCCTGTGAATCATCGCTGAACAACTTCTGATGTTCCTTGAAGATCCTGATGAGAGGAGCACTATTACTGTCCTGTAAATAGGTATGATGATCAGTTAGGATATCCGAGTTGGAAGGCACTGACTCAGTGTTAGTGCTTTCGGGAGGAGAAGCAGGGAAGGTCTCACTGTGGTGGTATGGACCTTTAAAGGTGGATTATGATACCAACACAGTAGGGGGAGTACCTTGATACTGCTTCAGGAGGTTGACGTGGCACAACTGGGTCTTCCGCAAACTATCTGGAGTCTCTAGAACGTAGTTGTGATTGTTCCTGCACTCCTTGATGCGTTAAGGTCCTGAAAACTTGTTTTGCAATGGAGAACCTGGGAAAGGAAAATATGCCAACATGAAGTCTCCTGGTTTAAATTTCCTTAGTTTGCTGCGTTGGTCGAAATTAGTCTTCATCCTCTCCTGAACTTTCAATAGATTGTCATTAGCAAATTTACGTATTCTCTATAGAATGTGTTTTAAGTTTTGAAGATACTGGGGCACATTCTGAGGGTCACTGAAGGTGGAATCACGTAGAGAGTCTTTGAAAGCTTTGAGAGGAGTACGGCACTTACGTCCGTAGATCATCTCATAAGGAGATACTCCTAGAGACTCATTGGGGAGACTTCTGAAAATGGACATCATGAGGTCAAGTTGTTTATCCCAGTCCTTCAAGGTTTCATTGCAAAATTTCTTTAGGAGTGCTTTAATAGTCTGATGACTACGTTCAAGAGAACCCTGTGAAGCAGGATGATAGGGGCTGGAAAGTACCTGTGTGATGTTGAACTCCTCCAGTGTCTTCTTGAAGAGATCACTGGTGAAGTTGGTGCCACAGTCACTTTGAACCTCTCTTGGAAATCCATACTGGGTGAAGATCTTCATTAGTTGTTTCACCACAGTAGCAGCCGTAATGTTCTTTACTGGAACTGCTATGGGGAATCTGGTGGTAGGACACAAGATAGTTAGTATATAGGCGTTGCCAGAACTGGTCCGGGGTAAAGGACCAACACAGTTTATGATGAGTCTGTGGAAAGGTTCCGCAGGCACCTGAATAGGAGTCAATGGGGCCTGGGGAATAGAGATGTTAGGTTTACCTGCCATCTGACATGTATGACACTGTTGCACGTACTTTTTGACGTCCTTAACCATACCTGGCCAGTAGTAGTCTTGTCTGATTCCGTGGTCAGTTTTGTTAAAACCATAGTGAGAAAGAGCTCCGTGGGCCAGGTGTAGAATATCGGGCCGTAGGCTGGTGGGAACTACTAAGTTGTTTGACATTTGCCCAATCGTCGTCCTCCTTCAGCTTACTGGGTCTGTACCTGCGGTAGAGCAACTGATTCTCTAGGAAGAACCCAGGGATACTGTCAGGTCGAGTCTCAGCCTGGAAGAATAATGGTGTTAATGATTGATCCTCCTTCTGTAACTTACGGAACTCCAAACTGGTAAGATTTGGTGGTAGATTCTGAGGGTCTTAAGGGACAGCATTAGCAGCAGTAGAGTCAGCTGGTTGTGGGTGTGAAGCTTGTGCACGGGTGGTTACCGAAACCGGAGGAGAAACTTCATCACTTTCTTGGACCTCTGCTGAAACATACTCAAAGATGGGATTGTCCACTACAGAGTTACACACCTGGGGTTTGTTCATGATGATCAGGTTGGACGGTTGCAGATCTTCTGCCAAGTCGTTGCCCAGGAGAAGTTGCACTCCAGACATGGAAAAAGGCTTCTCCCTGATGGCGACTTGGACTTCACCGGTCATAAAAGGGCAATCCAGGTGGACTCTGGCGAGTGGATACGGAGTGGTAGCAGTGAGGTCAGTGATAAGGACGGTTTCCCCGGTGTAGGTGATGTTAGGCACAGCTGATTTCAATATTATGGACTGAAGAGCCGCTGTGTCCCTCAAGATCTTTAATTTGCAACGTCCCTCCGAATCTGTACTGCTGGCAGAGACAGTTCCAGGATACAGGTGTTTGCTGAAGAGAGAAAGATCATTAATAGGAACACCAACATTCATCACAGGCTTACCGGACTTAGGAGGGGTCGGTTTGGGTTTAATTGTTTCATTGCCTTTGTATTGAGCTTTCCCACATCTATCTATGGTATGTCCATAGAGTTTGCAATACTTACAATACAATTGAGAGCTTGCTTGATCTGTACCTACTTTATCATAACTATACCAAGACTTCTTACTGGGAGGTGGTGATGGTGTCAGCCGGTGGATGAGGCTGTAGGTGTCAGCTGATTTCGCACATTTGATGTAGTCGGTTTCTTCTTTATCTGCTAAATATAAACTGGCGAAATGGGAAACACGTCTCAAGAATTCCTCAACTAGCATGAGGTTGATGAGCTCTGAAAATGTAGAGACATGTGTTGCTTCCAGCCATTTCATGAAATATCTTTTCTTGGTATTGGCCAATTCTAGAAAGGTGGTGGTACTTGCCTATAGATGATCACGAAATTTTCGTCTGTAGCTTTCGGTGGAGAGAAGGTAGGCGTCCAACACTGCTTGCTTCAGGGTCTGGTAGTCATTCTCAGACGTTAAGGTTCTGAGAGTAACTGCAGCTCTACCTGTGAGATGCACTCTGAGAAGGGTAGACCATTGATCTGCAGGCCAGCTAAGTTTATTAGCTAGGGTCTCAAAAGTGGTAAAAACGACATCAATCTCTGTCTCAACGAATGGTGGCATTAACTTACTTGCATGGGAGACATTGAAACTTACGGGAAGACTAGCGGTAGCTTGTTGGCGCTGAGTGTGGTGTGTAGTTTCCAACGTGAGTTCTCTTTGATAACATGTTATAGCCATCTCCGCTTGCTGTTTGACATGCTCGCGTTGTATCTCCAGGTGGCGTTGTTTTGCTTCAAGCTGTACTCGCTCACACTCACGGAGTAGTGCAGTCTCACGTTCCTGTTCTTCTTTCCTTATTGCAGCTTCTCTTTCCCTCAGTTGTAGAGCTTCTTTTTGTTGTTAGAGGGCTTCTTTTGCCAGGGCAGCCTCTCTTTCTTGCTCTTCTTTTCTTTTTGCATCTTCTTCTTTCCTGATTTGTAGAGCTTCTTGCTGTTGCTCCCACTCGAGTTTTGCAAGTTCGAGCTTGAGTTTCATAGTTGCCGGATCATGTTTATCTGCAATAGAATAAGTTTCGTGAGTTTCAGAGTCAATCTTCCCTTCATCTAAGAGGTGATCCATTATTAAGTTATACAATTCATTTTTGTTGGCTCCATGGGGAACATCTGGTTAATACTCGTGTGCAAGAGTTTGTAATTCGATCCTCTTGGCACGACTTAAGGTTCCTATTTCACCTGCTGGATCGTTACGAAAAGCTGGGAGACGAAGCATGGTGAAAAATAGCAAATAAATGTACACGAATACTTGTGATATGGTAAGTGTCAGTAACAGGATAACGTGGCAACTGGTAATTATCCTGTGGAATTTAATATTTAACAATTAATGTTAATTTTAGAATGGTAAATGATTAGTCAATCGAAGCGCAGGAAATCTTGTACCCGGTACTCAATGTAAGAGAATAAGGGCAAGAAAATCCTACTAAATAAATGAAACATAGTTTCTAAAGCAAATGAAACATTTAATTGTTCCAAAAGTGAATAAGGTAGTCCAAGAATGTAAGCATACCTTGCTGAGTCTCTATATAATAGAAGCAAGGGTTTCCCCACTAAATGAAATATGATACTTACAGAATTAGCGAAATTTGTGCTCTGAAAAAAAAGCTAATTCTCTACCTAAGTAAATATCATCATCTCTGACCGACGTTTTAGGGGTGCGAATGTCAACTGGTGAAGAGAACTCCTGCTGAGGTCCCAACTTAGCAACGTAGTCCGTGCTAGAGGAACTATGGCCCTCTTTATCCTCCTTCGGTCGGATTGCAGAAGATAGGGTGCTTTGACCCGAAGACAAATCAAAGTACTAGGATACCCAAAATGATGATCTGTCTGAGATTGAGAAATATCCTAGGGGCAAAAGATGGAAGACACGAGTAATAACACGGAGGGAGGGATGACCAATTAAGAGAATGACTGCGGCCTACAGTCACCACGTAATCCAAAGTTATCCAATACTCACTATATGCTACTCTTGGAATGGACAATACACACAGCACCATATAAATATTAAAAGTAATGAAAATATTGAGAAGCAACTGTATCAAAGCCAAGTACGCTTTCCACAAATTGACGTTCTGGTACTAGTACCTGAGTGAAGCTCCTGGACAGGCCCCCATTAAATGTGACGGAAAGTGTTGAAGTGTAGATGTTCGGCAGTCCTCTAATGGCAGGTGTCAATGTCTAGTCACACTTACAAAAAAGAAATAGACTGCTTGCCTGTTTTCTGTCTGTCAGTGGTAAAGTAAGGTAAGACACGCAAAACACAAAGTATGAACAATGAGACTTTAATTAATAAACAAATTATAAACAAAGACAATCCCTTGGCAATGTACAGTGCAAATGAACAAGTCAAAAACAATATAACATAAATGATTAATAGGGATGAAGTTACTCTACAATAATAATAAAGTTAAAGGTGAAAAATAATCAGGTGCTGAGAATATTAGCGCTAGCTGCGAAACATCTAACAGATACACATATATCTGTTAGTTGTTCACTGCTTGAGAGCACAAGGATATTCTGACTTTAATGACTGGACCAAGCCCAGACATCGACTCAGGTAGAGCGCGCTGAGGTGCAGTGTGCAGGCGTGCAGTCGGCGAGTCACCAATCAGGAGCAGCCAGGCTGGGTAGGGTAGTTGGCTGGTTGATGATGAGCCGGCATGGAGGGAGTGAAGGAGGGGGTGAGTTTTGGGTACATTTTGCCTCCTGGTCAAAACGTTTTGTGCTACGGGGAGACGTATCTTGAAGGTAGCATCTTATTCTTGAATAAAAAACGTAACTTCATGTAGAGAAAAGCAGGCTCAATCGCACTTGAAAGAGATTATCGTCACAATATATATATATATATATATATATATATATATATATGTCGTACCTAGTAGCCAGAACGCACTTCTCAACCTAATATGCATGGCCCAATTTGCCTAATAAGCCAAGTTTTCACGAATTAATTGTTTTTCGACTACCTAACCTAACTTTTTCGGCAACCTAACCTAACATAACCTATAAAGATAGGTTAGGTTAGGTTAGGTAGGGTTGGTTAGGTTCGGTCATATATCTACGTCAATTTTAACTCCAATAAAAAAAAATTGACCTCATACATAATGAAATGGGTAGCTTTATCATTTCGTAAGAAAAAAATTAGAGAAAATATATTAATTCAGGAAAACTTGGCTTATTAGGCAAATCGGGCCTTGCATAGTAGGCTGAAAAGTGCGTTCTGGCTACTAGGTACGACATATATATATATATATATATATATATATATATATATATATATATATATATATATATATATATATATATATATATATATATATATATATATATATATATATATATATATATATATATATATATATATATATATATATTTATATACATAGATATATATATATATACATATGTATGTATATATATATATATGTCGTACCTAGTAGCCAGAACTCACTTATCAGCCTATTATGCAAGGCCCAATTTGCCTAATAAGCCAAGTTTTCATGAATTAATTGTTTTTCGACTACCTAACCTACCTAACCTAACCTAACCTAACTTTTTTGGCTACCTAACTTAACCTAACCTATAAAGATAGGTTAGGTTAGGTTAGGTAGGGTTGGTTAGGTTTGGTCATATATCTACGTTAATTTAAACTCCAATAAACAAAAATTGACCTCATACATAATGAAATGGGTAGCTTTATCATTTCATAAGAAAAGAATTAGAGAAAATATATTAATTCAGGAAAACTTGGCTTATTAGGCAAATCGGGCCTTGCATAGTCGGCCGATAAGTGCGTTCTGGCTACTAGGTACGACATATAAATATATATATATATATATATATATATATATATATATATATATATGTCGTACCTAGTAGCCAGAACTCACTTCTGAGCCTACTATGCAAGGCCCGATTTGCCTAATAAGCCAAGTTTTCATGAATTAATTGCTTTTCGACTACCTAACCTACCTAACCTAACCTAACCTAACTTTTTCGGCTACCTAACCTAACCTAACCTATAAAGATAGGTTAGGTTAGGTTAGGTAGGGTTGGTTAGGTTCGGTCATATATCTACGTTAATTTTAACTCCAATAAAAAAAAATTCACCTCTTACATAATGAAATGGGTTGCTTTATCATTTCATAAGAAAAAAATTAGAGAAAATATATTATTTCATGAAAACTTGGCTTATTAGGCAAATCGGGCCTTGCATTGTAGGCTGAAAAGTGAGTTCTGGCTACTAGGTACGACATATATATATATATATATATATATATATATATATATATATATATATATATATATATATATATATATATATATATATATATATATATATATATATATTATTAAATATGACCGAAAAAGTAAGATTAACAATTCTAACACGAATTTTCTCAATCTTTCGTATATTTATTTTCACTGTTGGTGGTAATTCAAAAATCAATTCTCCAAAATTCATTTTTATTTCTAGTCTGACGCGACACTAGAGCGCGTTTCGTAAAACTTATTACATTTTCAAAGACTTTAGTTTACACATACACAACTGAATAGAACTTACACATCTCCGATTTGTTTATATCTACATTTGAGTGAGGGGATAGGGTGAGGTGGTATTAATAGGGCATTAAATTCATCAACACAAGACAGAACACGAAACAATGGGTATTGAATAGAAGTGATTGTAGAAAGCTATACTGTAGAATTTAATACCCTATTAATACCACCTCACCCTATCCACCTCACTCAAATGTAGATATAAACAAATCGGAGATGTGTAAGTTCTATTCAGTTGTGTATGTGTAAACTAAAGTCTTTGAAAATGTAATAAGTTTTACGAAACGCGCTCAAGTGTCGCGTCAGACTAGAAATAAAAATGAATTTTGAAGAACTGATTTTTGAATTACCACCAACAGTGAAAAGAAATGTACGAAAGATTGAGAAAATTCGTGTTAGAATTATTAATCTTACTTTTTCGGTCATATTTAATAATATATGTCTACAGGAAAGACTGCTACCAAAATATACTAATATATATATATATATATATATATATATATATATATATATATATATATATATATATATATATATATATATATATATATATATATATATATATATATATATATATAATATATATATATATATATATATATATATATATATATATATATATATATATATATATATATATATTGGTAGCAGTCTTTCCTGTAGACATATATTATTAAATATGACTGAAAAAGTAAGCTTAATAATTCTAAGACGAATTTTCTCGATCTTTCTTACGAATCTTTTCACTGTTGATGGTAATTCAAAAATCAATTCTCCAAAATTCATTTTTATTTCTAGTCTGATGCGACACTTGAGCACGTTTCATAATACTTATTACATTTTCAAGGACATTAGTTTACACACACAACTTTAAATGAAAAGTGCTTAAACATCTTCGAGTTTTTATACCTACATTTGGGTGACGTGACATGTTACAATAGTTTTGGATGAGGTGAAAAAAAACTTTTAACAAAAGACAGAACACGAAACAATGGGTATTAAAGGTAGGTAACTGCAGAAGGCCTATTTTTATTGGCCTATATTTCTTGATGCTTCTATATTGGAGCGGAGTCTTGAAGTGGGTAGAATATAGTTGGGCATTAATTGGCTGTTGATTGCTGGTGTTGACTTCTTGATGTGTAGTGCTTCGCAAACGTCAAGCCGCCTGCTATCGCTGTATCTATCGATGATTTCTGTGTTGTTTGCTAAGATTTCTCTGGTGATGGTTTGGTTGTGAAAAGAGACTATATGTTCCTTAATGGAGCCCTGTTGCTTATGCATCGTTAAACACCTGGAAAGAGATGTTGCTGTCTTGCCTATATACTGAGTTTTTTTAAACTTACAGTTCCCAAGACGGCATTTTAAGGCATAGACGACGTTGGTCTCATTTAAAGCGTTCTGCTTTGTGTCTGGAGAGTTTCTCATGAGTAGGCTGGCCGTTTTTTTGGTTTTATAGTAAATTGTCAGTTGTATCTTCTGATTTTTGTCTGTAGGGATAACGTTTCTACTAACAATATCTTTCAGAACCCTTTCCTCCGTTTTATGGGCTGTAGAAAAGAAGTTCCTGTAAAATAGTCTAATAGGGGGTATAGGTGTTGTGTTAGTTGTCTCTTCAGAGGTTGCATGGCGTTTCACTTTCCGTCTTATGATGTCTTCAATGAAACCATTGGAGAAACCGTTGTTGACTAGGACCTGCCTTACCCTACAGAGTTCTTCATTGACTTCCTTCCATCCTGTGCTGTGGCTGAGAGCACGGTCGACATAAGCGTTAACAACACTCCACTTGTACCTGTCTGGGCAGTCACTGTTGGCATTGAGGCACATTCCTACGTATGTTGCCTCAATGCCAACAGTAACTGCCCAGACAGGTTTATATATATATATATATATATATATATATATATATATATATATATATATATATATATATATATATATATATATATATATATATGTCGTACCTAATAGCCAGAATGCACTCCTCAGCCTACTATTCAAGGCCCGATCTGCCTAATAAGCCAAGTTTTCCTGAATTAATATATTTTTTTTAATTTTTTTCTTATGAAATGATAAAGCTACCCATTTCATTATGTATGAGGTCATTTTTTTTTATTGGAGTTAAAATTAACGCGTATATACGACCGAACCTAACCAACCCTACCTAACCTAACCTAACGTATCTTTATAGGTTAGGTTAGGTTAGGTAGCCGAAAAAGTTAGGTTAGGTTAGGTTAGGTAGGTTAGGTTATCGAAAAAACATTAATTCATGAAAACTTGAATTATTAGGCAAATCGGGCCTTGCATAGTAGGCTGAGAAGTGCGTTCTGGCTATTAGGTACGACATATATATATATATATATATATATATATATATATATATATATATATATATATATATATACATATATGTCGTACCTAGTAGCCAGAACGCACTTCTCAGCCTATTATGCAAGGCCCAATTTGCCTAATAAGCCAAGTTTTCATGAATTAATTGTTTTTCGACTACCTAACCTACCTAACCTAACCTAACCTAACTTTTTCGGCTACCTAACCAAACCTAACCTATAAAGATAGGTTAGGTTAGGTTAGGTAGGGTTGGTTAGGTTCGGTCATATATCTACCTTAATTTTAACTCCAATAAAAAAAATTGACCTCATATATAATGAAATGGGTAGCTTTATCATTTCGTAAGAAAAAATTAGAGAAAATATATTAATTCAGGAAATCTTGGCTTATTAGGCAAATCGGGCCTTGCATAGTAGGCTCAGAAGTGCGTTCTGGCTACTAGGTACGACATATATATATATATATATATATATATATATATATATATATATATATATATATATATATATATATATATGTCGTACCTAGTAGCCAGAACGCACTTCTCGGCCTACTATGCTAGGCCCGATTTGCCTAATAAGCCAAGTTTTCCTGAATTAATATATTTTCTCTAATTTTTGTCTTATGAAATGATAAAGCTACCCATTTGTTACGAACTCGGATCCAGCGTCCGAGCCTGGAGCAGTGACAACCACGCCAACTGTGGGTCAGCTCCCGAAACCCCCGCCAAACGAACGACGACACCTAGTGAGGACAGCGTGTACTGGCCTCGAGGACCAGTTTCCAGTCTGGTTCAGCACTCAACACCGCCGCTCCTGACCTCTGGTGAGGTGGTGCTCCGACGACAGCGCCATCTATGGAGTGGATATGTCGGGCGTTTGTATCTGAGCCTGTGAGTGTGATGTATTAGTGTCCCAGTTATTGATGACGTGTCTGTTTACAGAGCCGACCTGGGACCACTGTGTTGAAGGTTGAGTCAGTCTACCCGAGGCAGCCAGTCTCCATACAGTGAAGTTTGCTGCAGCTGTTGTGACGTCGTCCCCCCGGAAGAACACTGTGGTGTGTTAAGCCTGCCAGTGGAGTGGCAGTGGAAGGATTTACCCGGGACCGACGGTTGGAGACGATAATCCACTGGGGTATTGAAGACAGGAGGGTGATTGGTGATATCACACGAGACTCCTGTCTAGGGCGTACCCCTTTTATCGTTCGTGGAGTGGCCGTACCAGCCTTGGTGGCTCAGTACCTGCCAGCAGACCTGCTGGACGTGTGGTTGACGGCCTCCACGACGGTGCCCCCAGTGGACCTGTGTTGTGGCTGACCTGTGGCCAGGGTAGACTCGGCGTTCTCAGAGGACACGTCTTGAGGCCACGAAGAAAGCACCGCGGACTCGGCACCTAGCTTCGAGGATCCATAGTCTCCAGCAGAAGACTACAGTGTTGATCCCCTTTGTAAAGTGTTAATACCCCTCCCCCTTGTGTACGTTTTATTTCTATATATTCAAATGGTGATGGTGAAAATTATATTATATTAAGTTCTTACCTTTCTTTCCCTACTCCCTTTAAGTTACTTGCGTCACGGATCGCATCCCTTGATAGCCTCTACTGGCTTGGGGCCGGATATATATCTTCCTCTAACTACATCAGAGTAAGAACCCCGTTGCGTCCCGAGAGGGCCGTAACATTATGTATGAGGTCAATTTTTTGTTATTTTAGTTAAAATTAACGTAGATATATGACCGAACCTAACCAACCCTACCTAACCTAACCTAACCTATCTTTATAGGTTAGGTTAGGTTAGGTAGCCAAAAAAGCTAGGTTAGGTTAGGTTAGGTAGGTTAGGTAGTCGAAAAACAATTAATTCATGAAAACTTGGCTTATTAGGCAAATCGGGCCTTGCATAGTAGGCTGAGAAGTGCGTTCTGGCTACTAGGTACGACATATATATATATATATATATATATATATATATATATATATATATATATATATGTCGTACCTAGTAGCCAGAACTCACTTCTCAGCCTACTATGCAAGGCCAAATTTGCCTAGTAAACCAAGTTTTCATGAATTAATTGTTTTTCGACTACCTAACCTAACCTAACCTAACTTTTTCGGCTACCTAACCAAACCTAACCTATAAAGATAGGTTAGGTTAGGTTAGGTAGGGTTGGTTAGGTTCGGTCATATATCTACGTTAATTTTAACTCCAATAAAAAAAAATTGACCTCATACATAATGAAATGGGTAGCTTTATCATTTCATAAGAAAAAAATTAGAAAAAATATAATAATTCAGGAAAATTTGGCTTATTAGGCAAATCGGGCCTTGAATAGTAGGCCAAAAAGTGAGTTCTGGCTACTAGGTACGACATATATATATATATATATATATATATATGTCGACATATATATATATATATATATATATATATATATGTCGTACCTAGTAGCCAGAACGCACTTCTCAGCCTACTATGCAAGGCCCGATTTGCCTAATAAGCCAAGTTTTCATGAATTAATTGTTTTTCGACTACCTAACCTAGCTAACCTAACCTAATCTAACTTTTTCGGCTACCTAACCTAACCTAACATACAAAGATAGGTTAGGTTAGGTTAGGTAGGGTTGGTTAGGTTCGGTCATATATCTACGTTAATTTTATCTCAAATAAAAAAAAATCAACCTCATACATAATGAAATGGGTAGCTTTATCATTTCATAAGAAAAAAAATAGAGAAAATATATTAATTCAGGAAAACTTGGCTAATTAGGCAAATCGGGCCTTGCATAGTAGGCCGAGTACGACGTTCTGGCTACTAGGTACAACATATATATATATATATATATATATATATATATATATATATATATATATATATATATATATATATATATATATATATATATATATATATATATATAACTGAAAACTCACACCCCAGAAGTGACTCGAACCCATACTCCCAGAAGCAACGCAACTGGTATGTACAAGACGCCTTAATCCACTTGACCATCACGACCGGACATAATGAGGTGATAGCCGAGGCTATTTGAACCACCCCACCGTCGGCACTCGGATAGTAATCTTGGGCATAGCATTTTACCAAATCACCTCATTCTTTGGGGCACACGTGAGGAACACAAATGCGAACAAGCCTGAATGGTCCCCAGGACAATATGCAACTGAAAACTCACACCCCAGAAGTGACTCGAATCCATACTCCCAGAAGCAACGCAACTGGTATGTACAAGACGCCTTAATCCACTTGACCATCACGACCGGACAAAATGAGGTGATAGCCGAGGCTATATGAACCACCCCACCGCCGGCACTCAGATATATATATATATATATATATATATATATATATATATATATATATATCTTTCTTCACTGTCGGGGGTAGTTGAAAAATTAACTCTCCAAGGTTCATTTTCTCCTTTTATTTATAGTCTGATGCCTAAAAGCGTTTCACAAGGACTTCTCACAGATTAAAGCACGAAGATGTTGATCTTGAAGTAAAACATCCTTGTTTCCTCATGCAGAATCACTGGAAAAGCAGATTGCTTGTACTTTTCATTCCCGAACACTGCACTGTTCATGGGGGGAGGAGGTACTAGATATTCTAACCTTTTTGTGACATTAGTACTGGCTTCCGCAAAGTCGCCAGACTGCTTGTCAATACTTAAATTCGATATTTCCTGCCGGAGGTACGATGCTCGGGTATTTCCATTCCCACGACCCCCACCCTTCCCTAAGGAACGAGTAGTGCACTTTCGTCTTTTCGAGGCCACAGGAGTTCACTTCATAGGTGCTATAACCTTAACTGGCACCAGGGATAAAATCCCTGTTAAGGCCTACATTTGCCTTTATACTTGTGCCACCATTTATCCAGGTTTTCCACAGGTTTTTCTGCACGCTGATCTTGCCCTAATTTGATGATATCTGTAAACAGGTCCAATCTGGTGGCTTATGAAACATGCCTGAGTGAGATCTGGGACCACCCAGTTGTTCTCACTACCCTGAATGAACGGCAGTGCTACTGGAAATTTGTACCACCCCAGAACAACGCGGCATGGAGTGTTGAATGAGAGAATTGTTGGGACAGTGAAATGTTGTATAAGGAAAACCTTGCAATGCTAAAAAACTAGAACTCCACACCGTTGTCACGGAAATAGAATCCAGAGGCAATAACCGACCGCTGACTTACCTTTCTGATGACATCTCACAACATGAGTCACTTAGTCCATCTCATTTGATGTATGGAGAACCTGTCAACTTTTTTGCGACCCTCACTGATGAGGACCCAAGAGATCCTTCTTACATTGGGGAGAGCGACTTTGTTCAGCCTCATAAAGATCTGTTGTGAATAATCAGTCGGTGGAATGAAGTTTGGGATCTGGAGTATTTACCTGCTCTGCATGATTATTACTATGGGGCTACCAACCCCTGTAACATAATACAGTTACAACATGTCGATGTTGTTCTGGTGGACAGCGAAAGCACATGCTCAGAGTGGCCTATAGACCGTATTGTCTCTGTTCACCCAGATAGCCAAGGAATCTTGAAGATAGTAAAAGTAAAGTACAAAGCCACCACTAGCCTCATGTCAGTAGAAAAGTTAGCACTATTGGAGTTGGCTGGAGAAGAAGTCATGAAGAGACCTACACAACTCTCAACTATAATAAGGGACATCCATCCTGTATGTAATGCCACACACAAGTGCACATTAAAATTAAAACAATATTTTAATAATTCTGATGAAGAGTAATAAAGTGTTCAGCGAGTCCTAAATAGTGGAATCCTACATGTATTCTCCCTCCCAGAATTATGTGGTAATTTCCCCCTCCTAGATTATTAAAATGTATTTAATTATTATTTAATTCAATATAATCCAGGAAAATATATTTTCTGTTTCAAAAAAATTATTAAAATAAATTTGAAGTTAAATTTCTCCTAAATAGGAGGATGTAATTAATTTATATATATTTATTATGAAAGCATATGAACTGTGATGTCACCAAAATTATATGTAATAATTCGAATATGGGTCTATTTACAAATATTATTCATACAGTCTGAGAACTGATTGATGCTTATTTTCATTATATATATTTAACTAAAATAGATAGCAATAAATACAAAATCAATATCACTCCTTCCCTAAAAGTATAAATTATCTCTCAAACAAAACGAGTGAGGGAGGATTGAGAGAGCAGCCATATTATTTGCCAGGTCGAGTCACACGCTGTGCTTGTTCCCTGAGTTCTCGTAAAATCACGTGATATTTTAAAGTTATACTTCACAGCGACATCGTCAATTATCGGGAAGTATCTTGTTTCCGGCTCTAGCACAAAGATTAGAGTGGCCATTCATTTTCTTACAAGTGTAAAGGCACTGCGGGCTCACCATAGCCCGTGTTACTTGGAACATTTTGTTCCAGGTAGCGAATCTTTAACAACAACAACATTACAAGTGTAGTTCATGGTTAGAGGTATGACCGGCAGCCGACCACAATGGGTAAGACTTTTCCACAAATAAATTGTGGTATTTAACTGAATTTATATGTCTGTAAATGTTGCATGCATTTTTTACAATGTAATATTCGGGCAGGCTGAGGTTGGAACTACATTTAAACAGTGAGTTAAGGGTTTCTAAACTTAGACATATTGCGGCATGGAAGTGACGCCACAAGCCACATAGTCTATGTGGAAATACCCAGCCTGTGGGACTCATACGTGTTCAGACTGGAGCAACAGCCTCTGAGCCAGATAAGCTGTTGCTCCATATAATTACTAAATCAATTCACTTATACAATTTAAATAACCTGAATTATTTACTTAGTTTAACTAACTGATTTAATTTAGTTTAGTTGAATTTAAATATAAAACACCCATAGTCAGTGAGGATCAAAAAAATGTGTGTGAAATTTAAAAAATTCAGTCCACTAAGATTTCACTAAGCTTCTATGAAATAAATATTTAATTAGTTTAATTTCACAATTTTACAATGTTGAATTAAATGAAATTAATAAAATAATAAAACTTCCCCACAGGAGTGTAATTTGGTGCTAGTTGGCAATTGATGTGTTGCTTTGTTTGCTTTATGTATAATGCCTCGCCGATGTCCAGTCTGTTGTTGCTGACGATTATTTTGGTGTTGTTTGTGAGTATATCTCTGGTGATGGTCTGGTTATGTTTAGTGAGTATATCTCTGGTGATGGTCTGGTTATGTTTAGTGAGTATATCTCTGGTGATGGTCTGTTATGTTTAGTGAGTATATCTCTGGTGATGGTCTGTTATGTTTAGTGAGTATATCTCTGGTGATGGTCTGGTTATGTTTAGTGAGTATATCTCTGGTGATGGTCTGGTTATGTTTAGTGAGTATATTTCTGGTGATGGTCTGGTTATGTTTAGTGAGTATATCTCTGGTGATGGTCTGGTTATGTTTAGTGAGTATATCTCTGGTGATGGTCTGGTTATGTTTAGTGAGTATATCTCTGGTGATGGTCTGTTATGTTTAGTGAGTATATCTCTGGTGATGGTCTGTTATGTTTAGTGAGTATATCTCTGGTGATGGTCTGGTTATGTTTAGTGAGTATATCTCTGGTTATGTTTAGTGAGTATATCTCTGGTGATGGTCTGGTTATGTTTAGTGAGTATATCTCTGGTGATGGTCTGGTTATGTTTAGTGAGTATATCTCTGGTGATGGTCTGGTTAGGTTTAGTGAGTATATCTCTGGTGATGGTCTGGTTATGTTTAGTGAGTATATCTCTGGTGATGGTCTGGTTATGTTTAGTGAGTATATCTCTGGTGATGGTCTGGTTATGTTTAGTGAGTATATTATCTCAAGAACGGCGAAGAAGGTTAGATAGAGAAATAGAAACAATTTAACGGAAGCTACAAGAATCATACAAAACCCAGGAGAGGCAAAGAGAGCAAAAGGCCATCAGTGAAATAGAAAGAAATCCGAAATATTTTTTCTCCTATGCAAAATCAAGATCAAAAACCACATCTAGTATCGGGCCCCTGCGAAAGGGAGATGGAACTTTCACCGATGACAACAAAGAAATGAGCGAGCTACTGAGGACGCAGTACGACTCTGTTTTCAGCGAGCCATTAAACACACTAAAGATTGATAACCCAAATGATTTTTTCATGGATACGATACCAACATCAAATCATATATCAGACGTCACCCTATCCCCACTGGATTTTGAAGAAGCCATAAACAGTATGCCTATGCACTCTGCACCAGGCTCGGATTCTTGGAACTCCATATTCATAAAGAACTGTAAAAAACCACTATCGCAGGCCCTCCACATACTGTGGAGACAAAGCCTAGATACTGGCGTTATTCCTGATATACTAAAAACAGCAGAGATAGCACCACTTCATATAGGAGGAAATAAGGCAGAGGCAAAAAATTACAGACCGATAGCACTAACATCGCACATCATAAAAATTTTTGAGAGAGTGCTAAGAAGTAAAATCACAAAATACATGGAATCACAGCAACTCCATAACCCCGGACAACATGGTTTCAGAACAGGGCGCTCTTGCCTGTCGCAGTTGCTGGACCACTATGATATGGCATTAGATGCTATGGAAGACAAACATAACGCGGATGTAATTTACACAGATTTCGCAAAAGCTTTTGATAAATGTGACCATGGTGTTATTGCACATAAAATGCGTTCAAAAGGAATTACCGGAAAAATAGGCAGATGGATCTACAATTTCCTGACCAACAGAACCCAATGTGTAATAGTCAACAAAATAAAATCCAGCCCATCAACCGTGAAGAGCTCAGTCCCCCAGGGTACTGTGCTTGCTCCAGTACTTTTTCTCATCCTCATTTCGGACATAGACAAGAACACAACCTATAGCACTGTATCATCCTTTGCAGATGACACTAGGATCTTCATGAGAGTAGGCAACATAGAGGACACGGCGAACCTCCAGTCAGATGTAGATCAGGTCTTTCTATGGGCTACAGAAAATAATATGGTGTTTAACGAAGATAAGTTCCAGCTCATGTGCTATGGAAAAAATGAAAATATAAAAACGGAAACCACGTACAAAACTCAGGCAAATCATAACATAGAACGAAAAGGCAATGTAAAGGATCTGGGTGTACTCAAGTCGGAAGACCTTACCTTTAAAGAACACAATAAAGTAGCCGTCACAACTGCAAGAAAAATGACAGGTTGGATAACAAGAACTTTTCACACTAGAGATGCTATACCGATGATGATACTTTTCAAAACGCTTGTGCTCTCTAGAGTGGAGTACTGCTGCACAATGACACCACCTTTCAAAGCCAGAGAAATTACTGACCTGGAGAGCGTGCAGAGATCCTTTACTGCTAAAATCCACTCAGTAAAACATCTAAACTATTGGGACCGACTAAAGAGCCTAAAACTGTACTCCCTTGAGCGCAGGCGCGAGAGGTACATAATAATTTACACGTGGAAAATATTAGAGGGGCTGGTCCCAAACCTGCACACAGAAATAACATCACATGAGACCAGAAGACATGGCAGGATGTGCAGAATACCCCCCTTGAAAAACAGAGGTGCAACTGGTACTGTGAGAGAGAACTCTATCAACATCAGAGGTCCGAGACTGTTCAACACGCTTCCACTACACATAAGGGGCATAACTGGCCGACCCCTCACAGTGTTCAAGAGAGAACTGGATAAGCACCTCCAAAGGATACCTGATCAACCAGGCTGTGACTCGTACGTCAGGCTGCGAGCAGCCTCGTCCAACAGCCTGGTTGATCAGTCCGGCAACCAGGAGGCCTGGTCGACGACCGGGCCGCGGGGACGCTAAGCCCCGGAAGCACCTCAAGGTAACCTCAAGGTATATCTCTGGTGATGGTCTGGTTATGTTTAGTGATTATATCTCTGGTGATGGTCTGGTTATGTTTAGTGAGTATATCTCTGGTGATAGTCTGGTTATGTTTAGTGAGTATATCTCTGGTGATGATCTGGTTATGTTTAGTGAGTATATCTCTGGTGATGATCTGGTTATGTTTAAAGAGTATATATCTGGTGATGGTCTAGTTATGTTTAGTGAGTATATGTTCTTCAGTAGGTCCTTGCTGCTTGTACAGTGTTAGGCGTTTTAAAAGGGATGTTGTTGCTTTCCCAATATATTGAATTCGTTGGAGCTGACAGTCTCAAAGTGGTCATGTGAAGGCATAAAATATTGGTCTCTTTCAAGGAGTTTTGTTTGGTTTCAGGAGAGCTCCTCATGAGCAAGTTGGCAGTCTCCTTGCTCTTATGATATATCTAATTAGCTCAATCTTCTAATATTTGGGACTTGCCAAAATATTGAGCATTACACAGCTAACAGTCAGAAATGGGGCTGGTAAAGAAATAGACGACATTGTTTTTTTTTAACGACTCTTTCAAGTCGTTCCATTTGTGATAGGATTTTTTTTCATTAGAATAAATAATTTCTTTCCGTTTTAGATTCTATTTATATTTTCTCGAGCACTCACAAACAATTCAATTCCCCAATACCATAGCAAGTATCGTTACTAAGGTTATTATTATTACAATAATTGTTAAATTAATCATAGCACGTTAAAAAAAACAGGTGAATAGCCTCAGAGAAATGCAAAATTTGTTTCCACTAACAGTTACTTTCATGCTATTGTTTCTCTTCCGGCAGGAAATACAGCTCTTCACGCGGCAGTGGAAGCTGGCAGAGTAGAGGCTGTGTACGCCCTGCTGAAGTTCTGCCCGAATCTCTCCCTCCGTAACTCCCAAAGTTTGTGCCAAACTATATTTTGTAGAGTATCTGTGAATGCACAGTTTTTTCATTGTATGTTTCCTATTAGGTTTTATATTTTATGCACCCGAAGAGATCAAACGATTTTTTGTTACCTTGTTGTGCTTGAACATCCAGAAGTTTCGTAGAGTTACATGAGTGTCATACATAAGTGTGATAGGCTTAGCTTTATTTGTTAAGTAGTTTATTTTTGAAAATTTCTTGGTTGAAACAACTGCAGGTCCTCATTAGTTTAAGCAGCATCAACTCCTCACTACACCTGAAATTTGTATATTTGATTTTTCATTGGAAGTATGAGGTATCTGGGGCGTGTCAGGGTTAGTGTTCTCTCAGCTACTGCTACTGACATACACATACAACCATACCTGATGGCATCAGCAGTGACGGGAGACATGTTGGTCAACATGTCCACTGAAGCAGAATACAACCCTATTTACAAACCAGTATTTCCCTGTAATGTAGTGAAGGACCAAGAAAAGAGATGATGGTGTACAGAAGGGGAATGATTTTCCTTGTATGTAAAGGGGCGGATATTTAATCAATATAATAAGAAAAAAATTAAATAAATTACACAATGTAAGTCCATAAGAAAATGATATTGCCCTGCACACAAAGTGGGAACTCAGCGGGGACATGTCCCCCACTACACAGAATGTAACACAAAATGAGGTACCCTGGCAGACCTAGCACTCAGACCAGCCATAGTGAATGCCAACAAATTATCTAACTGGGACAGCCACATCGTACAGAAAGATGCAACAGCTTTGCTGGAGGCAACACTAACTCCCTGTGATCATGTTCACCTCTCATCTGTGCAGGCTCCCCATGCAGGGGACGTTATTTTGGCCGTCCCTATGACTGTGAAGGGCACACGTTTTGATCCTCAGCAACTCTGTATTGCAGACGCCCTCCGCTTTTCTACCCCAAACCACATTGTATGTAGGTGTATTTTCAGTGAGGCAGATGCAGACGAATATGGATCACACAGCCTGCGCTGCAGAAAATAAGTGGATTTGGCACTCACGACCCGATTCAGTTAACGACATCATTAACAGGAGCCTTACATCTTCCCAGTGTCCAGCAGAGAGCACAGTAACCTAATGAACTTTAAGTTTCCTGCTCTTTCTGGTCGACCTGATGGAATCACACTACATCTATGGAGAAATGACTGATGAATGGTATGAGTACATTTATATCCACTTCGGCAGCCACGTAATCCCCCTCTTTGTTGGTTAAGCAGGAGCTGCGGCAATACACAGTCACAAATCAATCAAGTACACAGAAATAGATCACCTTTACAATTTTGTTCTGAAAGGTTCTGAGACACGAGGCCCATAGGGAGAATGTGCAAGGTTTCTCAAGGATTTTGGTCCCAGGCTCGCCGAAACAACAAGTGACCTTAGAGTGGCGAGCTTTCTTCTACGTCGCCTCAGTGTGGAACCTTCTGTAACTGACGCCTGCATTAACTGACTCGGTCACGGTAGAACAAAAGGTGACCAGCCCAGAACTTTTCTAAGTTCTCTGAAAGGCTCTGGAGGCCCCAAATTGGGACCCATCCAGGGTTTTAGAGTTAACTCTACCACACTCGAGCCTTCAGTAATTGCGTTCTCACTCATACGCCTCAATAATGAACGGCATTACTGTAGGTGTTCAAAGGAAGCTTCTTTCATCATTCAGCAAGGTAACATGTATCCACAGATAGACGCAGTAGCAATGGACTCCCCTCTTATAGTGCTATTTGCAATATTTTACATTATAACAATCGAGGAAAGAGTCTTCAGTAATAGGCTAATGCCAAGTGAATACTGCCGTTATGTCGATGACATATTCGTAATAGTAAAAGACCTAGAAGAATTAATTGATATGTAAAGCAATCTAGAAAGAGGGGTCAGGATTACGATTCACCCATGAAAATAGTGAAAATAACAGTCTGTCTTTCCTGGATATATTAATAATAAACATAGGAGCATTTCTGAGCACTGGTGTCTATACCAAGCATACAAACATAGGATTATGTTAAACAGTAGGAGTGAGTAACCCAAAAGATTCAAAGCCAGTGTTCTCAACACTTATATCCGTCGAGCCCTTACTCACTACTCTGAGTGGAGTAACGTGAGTAAGAAGTTTGAAAGTATAACACAGGTGTTGGTGAACAATGGATATAGCAACCATAAGATAAACACTAATATATAAGACGACACTTGAACAGGTGGTATAATCATAAACAAAGAACAGAAACCACAACACCTCTAATAAAATAAATTACAAATCCACCACGCAAAGTAAACATAAAGAAATAAGAAATAATCGACAAAGGAGTAAAACTCCTAACCAAAACTTAGACACAATCATATACTATAAAACAAAGAACCCCATTACAAACTGCCCGAATCCGACTGAGAACCCTTTACAGAAGTCGAACGTGGTATATATGTACACCTGCCCCCACGAAGGATGAAGCCTTCAATCTAAGTACATAGGTATGCGTCGACCAAGCTGACAAGGCGTTTGACCCATCAACTTCAATCAGGTGCCCCTAAAAATAACATGAGACAAACCCATGACATCACACTAACAAGAGAAATGCTGAATAAATATACTTACATATTACATAAAACCCTATATGCAAGATTATAAATTCTAAAAGCCATTCACATAAAACGTTGAACAACCCACCATAAATACTCAAATAATGGAACTATTCACTCAACCCACCATGAGAGTGAGAACAAGACCGGAACGTGAAGATGCCAACGTTGATGACAATGCCCAAAAGGCTTCTCCCACTACACCTAACTAGTCTTTGTGTGTGCTTCTAACCTTTACTTCTTACTCCTCACCTAATTGTATGTATACGTTATTGACCTATGCTTCTTACCTGATACACCTCACCAATATGTATGTACATGACCTCGCAATGGTATAAATCCAATACGCCAACTGAACAGTCCAGTCCACAGTTACAGCCCCGCTCCTGTGCCAGGTAAGTCCACTACGGGCTCACCATAGCCCTTGCTACTTGCAACTTTTGGTTCCAAGTGGCGAATCTTAAACAACAACAAACCGAACAGACATCAGACTCGCAATACAAGGACAAGAAATTGAGTGAGTTACCTCTTTTCAATCCCTAGGAGTCATAATAGACAAACAGTTGAAATTCATTCATGAAATTTAATATCTTTGCCAACGTTGTAAAGCCAGAAACTCAGCTTTGCACTCCCTGACAAGTCTTAGAGATGGTGCATCTCTACCAGTACTCAAAATGTACTACGTTAAAGCAGTTAAGTCACTCATTGACTATGCTGCTCCTGCTCTTACATCCCTCAGTAATAACCAATGGGAGAAACTGAGTGTCTCAAATAATGCTCTCAGAATAATGCTGGGAGCACCTATATGGACGCGTCGAGAGGATCTAAGAATGGAAACCAACTTATCAGCTTTAGAAAATAGAATCAAACAAAGAATAGGCACCATAACAGTAAGACTTGTTGGAACCACCGCCAGACTGTCATTCGAAGACAGCATACACAGATCGCTTTACCTTCAGTATAGAACAAGTGCATGGACGGATAATCTAGTCAAAATTCTAGAGAAAGTTGACTTGAAACGGACCATTAAAAACAATGGAGACATTGACCATATCAACACTTTCGGAAGACTACTGCTGGGGCAAGAATCGAGTTTAAAGATAATCATTGAAGTATTATCAGTTACTGCATGTGACTCGCAGAGGCTCAAAGTTGTCATAGAACAACAAATGGAAACCATCTCGAGACCTACAACGACTCACATTTTCACAAACGGATCAGTTGATCAAGAAAGAGGTTCTGCTGGGGCAGCAATTTACACTACCATCCATGAAGCTTACTGGAGCATGAATAGTGGGTGCTTAATATTGCAAACAGAATTATATGCCTAAAGGAGGCCATAAACTATTTAATTGAGAATAATTTACATGATGTCATCATTCATACCGACTCTAAGTCTTCGCTCCAGGCATTGTTATCCAGCCAGCACAGTGATAATATACAACTTATCACAGAAAACCTACATCTTGGAAAAGAAGTGCACAATCTAGGGCTGTCAGTTACCCTAAATTGGATACCAAGTTACATTGGCATAGATGGTAATGCAAAGGCAGACTCACTAGCAAAAACACTCACTGCTCTACATGTTATACAAGTTAAAATCCCTCCAAGTTTTTCACAGATTAAGGAGTAAATCAAGAAGTAAACATTCCCAACTATCAAAATTTCCCAACAAACCCAAAGTAGCTGAAGGAAAATCCACTGCGATGTGGTTAGAACAAACCACTGTGTACTAGTCTTTCAAGCTTGGTAAAAACCTATCCAGAGACATTGCAGTAGCCATACACAGACTCAGAGTTGGTTACATGAGCTGTTGGGTGGTAATAAACTCAATAGTTAAAAAGTATCATATCTGCTGAACAGATGCAGAGGCACCACTATTAAATTACTTACTGGAATGTGATGCAACTGAAGACCTGCGCATCAAATTCAACATTAATCCAATGACAGCAGATGCATTAGATGCAAATTCCACACTGACTACAATGATTAGAAAAGCAGTTGAAAAATGTAACACACTAGTGAACACTGGGCATCTATATACATCACCAAGATAATGTTATTAAAATAAGACTAAAACCAGTTCGCTAAAACAAAAGCTAAAAATAAAGAGGAAAAAGGAGAAATCCCCACCTTCATTTAAAACTTTTACTCAAATATCTCAGTAACAAGGTTATCGCGACTATCTATACTCAATTATGGGCTCACTATAGCCCCGTGCTACATGAACATTTTGTTCTGAGTAGCTAAATCTAAAACAACAACAACCAGTCTGGCGAATATATTCTGAAGTCCAAAGACAAGACAGCTGTAACAATTCTTAAGAATTACAGGAAATGCGACGAAATCAAGGCAGAGGACAAAATAAGGAAAATCATTGTCCTCCACTGTCTCATGCACATGGCCTTATCTCATTTCGAAAAGCTGAATTATGTGGTGTCAGCAGAAAGATGCCAGGAAAAATCCACAAAGCACGAAACCCCACAAGTCCTTCTCACAGTAAATAGACGGATTCCCAAAAAACTTGATCATGGCATTTGGGGCGTGTTCCATCATAAGCCCTACACCACATTGCCCCTCAGATGCTTCAGACGTCAGAGATTTGGACATAACAGGGATGGTAGCCAACGCCCAGTGAGGTGTGGAGTCTGCAGCCTGCCCCACGACACGAAAATATTCTTTGATAAACACAATGCTAACCAGCCCATTCAAGCTAAGTTTCCAAATTGCTCCAAAGCACACCACCCTTGGAACTTGAGATGCCCCCAAAAGACTTAAAATGATCCCGAAGAACCCTTATGCCTACAGCAGAGCAGCAGTCCCACCCAAATATATACCAGTTCCCCTGCCCACAAAAACAGCATAGAGCTTACCAAGACCAAACCAGATGGAGAGGGCACATGACCCTCCACCATGGTCTATGGTGGTCTCTACGCGGATATAAACACAGGCCCACCACGGTGATGGTCAGCTGGGTACTGACCATTGTCCGGTGAGCGCCTCATGACTGTCTGAACCAACCATTGATCAATTTATAATATTAATTTAATTCAGAAGTAAAATCAGAGATAAAGTTATTTAAAACATTAATATCTGATTCTCTATTTTTCTTGATGTATTTTATGAAGATGAACACACCATAGTCATCTACCAAGACATGTCTGTATAATCCAGCGTCCTAACTCATCATGGCAACTCTGTAGGCTTAATGTGTATAGGCACTAGCAGTCACACAGGTCCCGTTAAACTCCCTTCCCATCCCCCCTTTCCCACCCCTCTTCCATCCTCCCCTCTTTCCCCTCCTCCTCATTCCCCTTCTCTTACCCCTCCCCTTCTCTTCCCTGTCCTACTCATTCCCCTTCTTTTACCCCTCCCCCTCCTTTTCCCCTTCCTCCTCATCCCCCCTCTCTTCCCCCTCCTCATCCCCCTCCTCTTTCCCTTCCTCTTCATCCCCCTTCTCTTTCCCCTCCTCTTCCTCCTCATCCCCTTCTCTTACCTCTCCTTTCTCCCGCCTTCTCTTCCCCTTCCTCCTCATCCCCTTCTCTTACCCCTCCTCTCCCGCCTCCTCTTCTCCTTCCTCCTCATTCCCTTCTCTTACCCCTCCCCCTTCTCTTACCCCTCCTCTCCCGCCTCCTCTTCCCCTTCCTCCTCATCCCCTTCTCTTACCTCTCCTTTCTGCCGCCTCCTCTTCCCCTTCCTCCTCATCCCCTTCCTCCTCATCCCCTTCTCTTACCCCTCCTCTCCCGCCTCCTCTTCCCCTTCCTCCTCATCCCCTTCTCTTACCCCTCCTCTGCATCGGCCCAACTGTGGTGCTCCCCATCCTTGGGTGAGTATGTACTGGTAACATGTCTTGACACGATGCTTGGACCTCTGCCCTGGTCACGACGCAGGGGGCCTCCGCCCCTCAGTTATCCACACTGCACTTCCTCGAGAGAAGGTGTATCACTCCTCCCTTCAGCATGTTCTCTTATCTGCTTATTTTTAACAGCTTATTTTTACTCACTGTCTACAAAAAAAAATATGAATCCTAATTGCATAAACACTTGCCATGATCGATGGGCATACGATCTAGCGCAGGCAACCACTATTTCAACGGATAAAGGAGCTTACCATAGAATCTGTAGCTTGGGGGGCGCTCCAAGATGGCGTCCTTTGAGACGTCCCACGAAATCTCCTTAAACAGCTCTTCTGCTCGTGACTTGGGCCCACACATTCGTCTGGCAAGTTCCACACAAAGTCACATACTTATCCTCCTCCACCTGAGGATACAACTATTTAGAGTTCCACACAGACACGACCACCACTCGGCTTGAGGTAGTCTCCAAATCTTCATAAATACTGAGAGGTTACGTGTGTCACGCCCTTAGCAGCTTCCTCAACAGCTATGCACTGTAGCTGGCACTCAAACAATTCATCCAGGGCCGTATTCTTCAATATTCCCAGGATACAGGAACACACGTCTACCTCTGATGACTCTGGCAACTCAAATGGCGTTACTGTGACCGTTAACGTCACATAGCGTCCCAAACTGTCAACATCCTATTTCCAATAACATTGAAAAGATGCTTGTTCTCTGCCTGTATTATTAAATCACTCACTGACGTATATTGTATACATATCTTCCACTGACCTCTTAATTTCTGGTCCGGAAAGCAGAGTAACTCTTATCAGGTGGACTCCTTTCTCCAGGCAAACTGGGGTCATAACATTCCCCTTTCCTGATTTCTTTAGAGTTATTCTCAGTGGCTAGGCTCGTGTCAAGGTGTCAGCCACCACTTTATCTCGCTCTTTTACATGTCTCATGATCAGGTTATACTCTTGAAGTAACAGGAACCACTAGTTAACCTCTCATTTGCGTACTTCATCTTACTCAGCAATTCTAGGGGATTATGATCTGTATACACAGTAACTGGGTATCCTTCCCCACTTACGTATTCATCAAAATGCTTGAGTGCCAGGACCAATGCCAATGTCTCCTTCTCTACCATACTGTGTGATCTCTGATGCTTTGAAAAATTCATGGAGAAGAAAGACACGGGGCGATATATTTCGTCCTTTTGCTGCGTCAATACATCTCAGGCTCCTACATCACTGGCATTCACAAACAACGCAAACAGTGCTCCAAAATCCGTCGACACTAATACAGGCGCCTCGGTCAATAATCTGTTGGTTTAATCAAGCTCCTCTTGGGCTACTCCATTCCATTCCATCGTCTTATTCTTAGACAACAAACTCATCATAGGAGCGGCTATGGTGGAAAAATTCATACAGAAACTCCTGTAGTATCCAATCATTCTAAAGTACCTAAACAACCCTTTCTTTCCTTCGGTACCGGGAAATTATCGATGGCTCCTACCTTTGTCCTCACTGAAGCAGCCTCACCTTGCCCTACCACATAACCTAGGTCCTCCAGTCGGGCTCTTCCAAACTCACCTTGGGCTACCTTGGGCCCCTTAACTTCACCAAGTTAAGGGGCCCGGTGATGGTGCACCGAAACTTCCTCAAACACTATTCTTTTGTGAGTAGTATTCTCATGGTAAATGCTCCAACTTTTCCTAATAGATTAACATTATTCCATGAACAGAAAAAAAATAAAAAAAATAAATAAATAAAAAAAAATAAAATTTCAAATTAGGGTTAAAAATATTAAAATGTCACCAAATGGTATTTTATTCATTGTGGTGTCAGAATGGCATATAAAGTTCAGTTTCCTTGCTGCAAAATATTGTTTGAGAGTATAGTTTACTGTAAACGATTTTTTCCATATGGCCATCCAAATATGCAGAATTTAGATACAAAAAATTAATAACTCAAATAGTAATTGATTTATTACTAAACGAAAGCGAGGAAACTTTAGAACTAAACACTTTGCACAGTGGGCCTCGTAGCCTGGTGGATAGCGCACAGGACTCGAAATTCTGTGGCGCGGGTTCGATTCCCGCACGAGGCAGAAACAAATGGGCAAAGTTTCTTTCACCCTATGCCCCTGTTACCTTTCAGTAAATAGGTACCTTGGAGTTAGTCAGCTGTCACGGGCTGTTTCCTGGGGGTGGAGGCCTGGTCGAGGACCGGGCCGCGGAGACACTAAAAGCCCCGAAATCATCTCAAGATAACCTCAAGATATATGTAAAAATGGTGAGAATCGGTCAGAAATTGAAATTTTGAAGCAGTCTCAAAGATCTTTTTTTTTTTTTTTTAGAGGTAATTGAAGTTTTAAGTTATCGACAATGAATATGATAGTTCTAATAAATGAATGTTCTTGTATGTTTTAATTAACATTGCTTGGCAATGAAGTCAAGAAAAAATAACCAACCCAAAACAGAAGATATTGGGATAGGTTAGGGATAACAAACATATATATTGCAGTCGATCATTCTCAAGTCGATTGTCCAATCGACTTGAGAATGGTCCAGGACGGACCGAAACGTCGTCGTCCCTTCACCTTCTAGTTTGTGGTCTGGTCAACATACTTTAGCCACGTTATTGTGACTCATCGCCTGCATCACCTGGTTCATCACCTGTTGGACACATGATCATCCTCTAAATGACCAAACTTCTCTCTCACCTTGGCCAGGCTGTATGTGTTGGACACCTTCGCTCCCTCAGCCCTCTCTAGCTTACTGATTTCCACCTCCCCTTCGTCTTCTTTTTGCATTCCACACAGAAAGTGTTAGACATCTATTATCTGTTCCTCCTCTGTCGTCCTCATACTTCGGTTCATCATCCTCATACTTCAATCTACCACCATCATTCGTCCGTCACTTGTCATCATACTTCACTCTCTCGTCTTCACCGACGATCCCTTCTTTCATCTCCACATTTATCTGTAACTTTATCTCCTTTGACTTCCGTCGAACCTTCGACTTTCTTCTCTCTCTCCATGCTTGCGACATTATCATGCCCTTCTCTCATTCTGCTTTACTACGCAACTCCAATTCTTCCCCTTCAACTCTTCCACGTTCCCTCAAGGCTTCCTCAAGTACTGTACTACACTCGGCTGTACTCGACCGTACTTGTTGCTCTAGGTCCACTCTGTTCACACTAGTTTTTTCCGGCAGAGTCATCTTCACCTCTGACCTCGTCATGCCCTCATTTTCTCGAGCTGGTCCTTCACTAAACAGCCACGCTATCTCCACGTCGGTCTCTTCCCTCAGTGAAGTCGACACTGTCACCTCACCTCCAGTGTCTCCCTTGTCGGCAACCTCTGACCATGCCACTACACAGGCAGGGTACACAATGACTTGGCTGTCCTTTGACTCATTCTCTAGGATGCTAGAAAGGTATACTCTGTCTGGTGTCCCATCAGTACTGTGGCCCTTCTGGAACCCTTATGGCACAACTTTCACTATGAGTTCCGGTAACACCTTCGACCCGAACAAGTCATTACCCAGGATCACTTTTATCCCTGGAACAGGTATGTCAGGACACATTCCCAACATCACCTCCGCCGACAAATAATCTGACTTCAGTCTGACAGCTCACATGGGCATGTCTCACTCCGACAATAACCCATGAACCTTAATTTTCAGACAGCCAGCTAAAAGTCGATCATCCCAGATCAGGCTTTTCAGAATCTAGCTCTGATTTGCTCCTGTATCTCTGAGGATACTAACTTCAAATTCTGGTTGGTCTCCTATGCTGACCCAACCTGTATATGTGAACGATCCATACCTCTCGTTCACTAAGTTCACTTTCTGTGGTCTGTCCTTTGTTAAACTCTCACATGAGTTGCGGGGGTCCCACATTGTCAGGGGTCACATCTCTCTTACCATGTCTTCAATCTTTCATCATGTAACCCAGTCTATTACATTTATAGGAAAATAATGCAATACGCTGTTCTTCTCAGTCCAGTAATCCTGGCATTCCTCCAAAGACAACTGGATATATGCCTCTCTGGCAGCACTGGCCAGTCGTAACTTAACCAATTGGGCCCACTCTTCCTGTGGCCACTGTTTGATGTTGATTACCTTCTCAAAGTGTTCAAAGAAGCTCTCGGACTCCTCTGGCACAAACAGTTGAATGTCTTTTTCCCTAACTCTATTATCCAGTGTATGTGACACGTGTGAGGTGCTCTCTGGCAACCCACGCTCAATACTACGCTCTGCCACAACTCTATTTGTTTCTATCTCCATTCGTTTTGTTTTCTCTTTTTCTTGCTCCACTTTGATTTTCTCTTTTTCTACCTCTAGTCTAGTTTTCTCTTTTCCTTCTCTACCTCAAGTTTACTTTTCTCTTTTTCTGCTTCATTTTTCATCTGCAGTTCTAGTCTCAACATCTCTAGTTGCAACTGCCTCCCTTTGTCCTCACGTTGCATCCGGAGTTCTAGCTGAATCCTTTCCAAGCTCCTTTTCTGGCTACTCCTGCTACTGAAGCCACTCCTACTACTGCTATTTGATCCTTGGGATCTCAGTTCATCCTATCCATCATCATCCTTTTCATCTTCAGCTCCTTTCTGAGCTCCCTACTCTACCGCTTCACTCCTAGCTCTCAACTGTCTAAGGATCTGATACTTCATTCCTGCCACTGTAGATGACATCACCTTAATGCCACATTTCTCTGCAATCTGCCTTAACTGCTCTTTGGTGCAACCTTCCAAATCTTCAGGATTGCCTAACTCAACAAATGTTTGCACATTCTCCATCTTGTCCTGTGGGTTTTTCCAAAAGAGAAAGAGATATTCTTTCTGTGGTCACATGGGCTACCTATTGCTGCTAAGGTGTATCAGTCTACTCTCCTGGACTCAAACTATGGGTGCGACAATTCGCCCCCAGACAGGCTCCCAATTCTGTCGATGGGGATGCTGGGGATTTCTACCATAAAAAGCTGGTTGTTGCGCCAGACAGTTACTTGCATACAGGCGAACAGAGACTCCAACCACTGCCTGATAGAAATACAGCCGAACTCGGCAACTACACTTACGCTACTGTCATTCGACCAGCAATGGACACTAGAGTGCTTGCAATTACCTGGAAGTTCACTCTGTACACTCCTTGATCCTGGCGAGGGGTTCATCATTACTTTTATTTAGGGGTTCGGCTCCAAAACTGACCTCGTTGTCTTGAGTACACACACCCTACCCTCTCTCTCTCTCTCGTTCTGGGAAACCTCTCCAGGACAAGAACAAAGACCAAATGTTAACAAACATTTAATACATAAAAACATACACAACAATCTATATATATAAAAATTTAATTGTTCATTTGTTCAAAATCGCTAATCTCCGATAGTTCTTCACAGATTGCTTTGAAATTTACACACAACATTCCGTTCACATTCGAGTGGGTTTTTATATACATACTATATAGATGTCATGTCTGTGACGAGAAAAAACATGCTTCTCTGAAAAACTATGTTACCATGTGTTTTTCATGTGAGGGAAATCTTTGAAACCTCTTTATCCATTGCTTTTAAATTTTGACACAACGTTCAATTCAAATAAACACATGTTTTTATATATCTACTAAATAGATGCCACAGCAGTGAAAGGTAAGAACATTTTTTTTTTAAACAGCTCCATCTGTTGCACATAAGAGTAACAGCCCCACATGTTGCACATGCTATACTAAATATGTTACAATTATTTTTCAATGATTTTCGATTGCATTGATAAATTTAAATTTCATACATTTCGATTTATTTTCATTTTGATTTAATTATTTTGTGTGACATTGCATTGGAATTGAGCTGTTTTATTTACTGTTCCGTTCATTTTGTGAGTATAAGTATAGATACCACACCTGTGACAGGTAAAACCATGTTTTTTTGAAAAAAAAGCCCATCTGTTGCACGTAAGAGCAACACACACTATACTAAATATGTTACGATTACATTTCAATGTTTCCGATTGCATTAATATATTGAATTTTCATAGACTTCGATTTATTTTCATTTTGATTTAATTATTTTGTGTAACATTGCATTGGAATTGAGCTGTGTTGTTTACCATACCGTTCATTTTGTGCGTATAGTTTATTTGTTTATTTTTTCATTGTTATTTTATTTTGTTTTTTAACTGTACTTAGCTTGCCTTGCTGCATCCCTTCGTGCTTATGAAGGGATGCTTAGATTGCATCAGTGAAGAGGAAAGCAGATTGTTATCGAACTCCGCACCCGGCTAAGCCAAAAGTCATGCCCATAAAAATAGTGAAGCCCAACAACTAACTCAAAGTGCATGACCAGCAAATTGAATTGGTGGACACTTATCAGTATATAGGAATAATCCTGGACACACATCAATTTTAATGCTGAGGTCGCTTACATGAGAGAGAGAACTGCGGCCAAGACGGCAATCCTCAGGTCCGTAACAAACTACAATTAAAAAGCATTATACTTGATAGAGGAGGCGATCATCCACACTCAAACTACACTTGTTCCCCACCATTGGAGGAGCGTACCATCAAAATAGTAATAGAAGGTATTCCGAGATGAAAATGCTGCCTATGATCCAACAATCCTAAGGCGCATCACAGAAAAGTAATTTAGCACTTTTGTAGTAGCAGGAGCCACCCACATCTTCACAGACGGATCGGGCAATGGACACCTAGCAAACAGGACACCTAGGGGAGAACCCATGGCGACCCCATCAACTTGCTTATACATACTTATACATGTTGAGAGCCTCGTTGGACGTAGAATCACTGTTTACCAACATACCTGTGGATGAAACAATTGGGATGATAGCCGACAGAGTGTATCGTGATCCGGCCTGTACTGATCTTAACATACCAGAAAACATTCTAAGGAAACTACTCCAAGCTTGTACTAAAGAGGCACCCTTCTTGAGCCCGGATGGACACATGTACAAGCAAGTAGATGGGGTCCCCATGGGTTCTCCCCTAGGTGTCGTGTTTGGGAACTTCTACATGGGTACCATCGAACAGAAGGTCTTAGTCGACATGAACTTTAAACCGTTGAAGGCGTTGAAGAAGTGCGGCACTAGGGCAGTGAGGGAGTGTGGCACTGGGGTGGTGAGGGAGTGTGGCACTGGGGTGGTGAGGGAGTGTGGCACTGGGGTGGTGAGGGAGTGTGGCACTGGGGTGGTGAGGGAGTGTGGCACTGGTGCGGTGAGGGAGTGTGGCACTGGGGCAGTGAGGGAGTGTGGCACTGGGGTGGTGAGGGAGTGTGGCACTGGGGCGGTGAGGGAGTGTAGCACTGGGGTGTTGAGGGAGTGTGGCACTGGGGTGGTGAGGGAGTGTGGCACTAGGGCGGTGAAGGAGTGTGGCACTGGGGTGGTGAGGGAGTGTGGCACTGGTGCGGTGAGGGAGTGTGGCACTGGGGCAGTGAGGGAGTGTGGCACTGGGGTGGTGAGGGAGTGTGGCACTGGGGCGGTGAAGGAGTGTGGCACTGGGGTGGTGAGGGAGTGTGGCACTGGGGCGGTGAGGGAGTGTGGCACTGGGCGGTGAGGGAGTGGCACTGGGGCGGTGAGGGAGTGTGGCACTGGGGTGGTGAGGGAGTGTGGCACTGGGACGGTGAGGGAGTGTGGCACTGGGGCGGTGAGGGAGTGTGGCACTGGAGCGGTGAGGGAGTGTGGCACTGGGGCGGTGAGGGAGTGTGGCACTGGGGCGGTGAGGGAGTGTGGCACTGGGGTGGTGAGGGAGTGTGACACTGGAGCGGTGAGGGAGTGTAGCACTGGGGTGGTGAGGGATTTTGACACAGGGGCAGTGAGGGAGTGAGGAACTCAGGCGGTGAGGGTGTGTGGCACTGGGGCGGTGAGGGAGTGTGGCACTGGGGCGGTGAGGGAGTGTGGCACTGGGGCGGTGAAGGAGTGTGGCACTGGGGTGGTGAGGGATTTTGACACAGGGGCGGTGAGGGAGTGAGGAACTCAGGCGGTGAGGGTGTGTGGCACTGGGGCGGTGAGGGAGTGTGGCACTGGGGCGGTGAGGGAGTGGCACTGGGGCAGTGAGGAAGAGGCAGTGAGGGAGTGTGACACTGGGGTGGTGATGAAGTGGCACTAGGGCGGTGAGGGAGTGGCACTGGGTCGGTGAGGGAGTGGCACTGGGGCGGTGAGGGAGTGGCACTGGGGCGGTGATGGAGTGGCACTGGAGCGGTGAAGGAGTGGCACTGGGGCCGAGAGGAAGGGGCACTGGGGCAGTGAGGGAGTGGCACTGGGGCAGTGAGGAAGAGGCACTGAGGCAGTGAGGGAGTGTGACACTGGGACGGTGAGGGAGTGGCACTGGGGCGGTGAGGGAGTGTGGCACTGGGGTGGTGAGGGAGTGTGGCACTGGGGCGGTGAGGGAGTGTGACACTGGGGTGGTGAGGGAGTGTGGCACTGGGTGTGGGAACCGACCTGTGAGATTTATATTTATTTAATTTATATGAATTTATATTTACGTTAATTTATATACTTCGATAGCAATTTGTATAATGATAAGTGGACTGTATTTCTGCAATAATCTCATAATCTCACAAATCGATCCTCTACACATTAGGGGGGGGGGGTTATTAAATTAATATATATGCAGCCAATCAAACTACAGAATTAACTACATACATTGAAGAGGTTCCTATCTTAACAGCAGGTTAGTCCACCAGGTATAACTAGGGTGTAGACACCAAATTATCCTCTTTGAGGTAGCTTCCATCACCCAGTAACTGGTGTACAAAATCTTGCTTCCTCGTCTTGACCTGTCAAAAGTGCGCTAGCTGTGAAGCCAGAATCCTATATATGACAAGCTATATCAGAGAAAACACTATACATGGAACAATAAAGACCTGGCTTAATTACCTTTAGTTTGAGGCTTCCACGTGCTCTAACCGGGTCACCCTATATAATGACATTAATGGCCACTAATGATAGATAATGGGTTTCGGAAAGAACACTTAACTTGATTTGTTGACAGCGTGTTGACAGATGGTACACCTTTGGTATCCATAACACTACGTCCAAGTAAAATTAACAGGAGCCGAATTTGCTCCCGTGAGCCTCTGGTCTAGTATCAACAATAACAATGTCTAACACTCCATACTACTGACGCCTGGCCGACATTGTCCAGATTTGATAGGAGCCAAATTTGCTCCACACGTCTCGGAGGTGACACAACAATGGCTGCCCTCCTTCCCCACTGACGCCTGGCTTACATTGTCCAGATTTCAGAAAGTGATAGAAGGGTCACATTTACTCTACTTTAATATTGTTAATTAAGTTAATTTATATAAGATGTTTTTATGATGGTAAAGACCAAAGACTAATGTATTTAAGAATAATTCCCACCATAATAGGTGGTGAATTATAATAGTGTGTGGTGATGATATCCCGTTTTCTTTAGACGGTAATTCCACTACAAGTTACGCTTTCTATGGGTTAACTTGCTTATACAACAGCAATTATCTGTATGATATATTAAATGGTGTCGGATTTTCCGACACTGGGGTGGTGAGGGAGTGTGGCACTGGGGTGGTGAGGGAGTGTGGCACTGGGGTGGTGAGGGAGTGTGGCACTGGGTCGGTGAGGGAGTGGCACTGGGGCGGTGAGGGAGTGTGGCACTGGGGTGGTGAGGGAGTGTGGCACTGGGGCGGTGAGGGAGTGTGACACTGGGGTGGTGAGGGAGTGTGGCACTGGGGTGGTGAGGGAGTGTGGCACTGGGGCGGTGAGGGAGTGTGACACTGGGGTGGTGAGGGAGTTTGGCACTGGGGCAGTGAGGGAGTGTGACACTGGGGCTGTGAGGGAGTGTGTTACTGGGGCAGTGAGGGAGTGTGGCACTGGGGCAGTGAGGGAGTGTGGCACTGGGGTGGAGAGGAAGTGTGGCACTGGGGCGGTGAGGGAGTGTGGCACTGGGGTGGGGAGGGAGTGTGGCACTGGGGCGGTGAGGGAGTGTGGCACTGGGGCAGTGAGAGAGTGTGGCACTGAGGCAGTGAGGGAGTGTGGCACTTGGGTGGTGAGGGAGTGTGGCACTGGGGCAGTGAGGGAGTGACAATGGGGGGGTGAGAGAGTGTGGCACTGGGGCGGTGAGGGAGTGACACTGGGGCGGTGAGAGAGTGTGGCACTGGGACGGTGAGGGAGTGACACTGGGGCGGTGAGAGAGTGTGGCACTGGGGCGGTGAGGGAGTGTGGCACTGGGGCGGTGAGGGAGTGACACTGGGTGGTGAGAGAGTGTGGCACTGGGGCGGTGAGAGAGTGTGGCACTGGGGCGGTGAGGGATTGACACTGGGGTGGTGATTTAGTGGCACTGGGGCAGTGAAGGAGTGCGGCACTGGGGTGGTGAGGGAGTGTGGCACTGGGGCAGTGACGGAGTGCGGCACTGGGGCGGTGAGGGAGTGGCACTGGGGTGGTGAGGGAGTGTGGCACTAGGGCAGTGAGGGATTGTGACACTAGGGCAGTGAGAGAGTGTGGCACTGGGGCAGTGAAGGAGTGTTACACTGGGGCGGTGAGGGAGTGGCACTGAGGCAGTGAGGGAGTGTCTGACAGGGGCGGTGAGTGAGTTTCATTTGGGCCTTGAGGGAGTTTGGCACCGGAGTGATGAGGGATTTTGGCACTGGGGCGGTGAGGGAGTGTGGCACTGGGGCAGTGAGGGAGTGTGGCACAGGGTCAGTGAGGGAGTGATGCACTGGGGCGGTGAGGGAGTGTGGCACTGGGGCAGTCAGTTAGTGTGGCACTGTTGTGGTGAGGGAGTGTGGCACTGGGGCGGTGAGGGAGTGGCACTGGGGCGGTGAGGGAGTGTGGCACTGGGGCGGTTAGGGAGTGACACTGGGGCGGTCAGGGAGTGGCACTGGGGCGGTGAGGGAGTGTGGCGCTGGGGCAGTGAGGAAGTGGCACTGAAGCGGAGAGGGAATGGCACTGGGGCGGTGAGAGAGTGGCACTGAAGCGGAGAGGGAATGGCACTGGGACGGTGAGGGAGTGTGGCATTGGGGCGGTGCATTAAGTACTTCACCTCCTATTCTGTATCCTGTGTCTGGCCTCCTATTTCCACTGCCTAGTTTCATTACTTTGCAATTATTCGAGTTGAACTTCAACAGCCATCTGTTGGACCATTCACTCAGTCTGTCTAGGTCATCTTGTAGCCTCCTACTAATGTCCTCAGTTTCAATCCTCCTCATAATTTTTGCATCATCGGCAAACATTGAGAGAAACGACTCTATACCCTCTGGGAGATCATTTACATATATCAGAAACAGTATAGGTCCAAGGACTGACTGCTTCGGGACTCCACTTGTAACGTCTGGCCAATCTGAAACCTCACCCCTCACACTGACTCGTTGTCTCCTGTTGCTTTGGTACTCCTTTATCCAACGGAGTACCTTCCCTTTCACTCCAGCCTGCATCTCCAGGTTTTTCACTAGCTTCTTGTTTGACACGGTTTGAAAGGCTTTCTGACAATCCAAAAATATGCAGTCTGCCCACCCTACTCTTTCTTGCCTTATTTTTGTTGCCAGGTCGTAGAATTCAAGTAATCCTGTGAGGCAGGACCTGCCATCCCTGAACCCATGTTGATGCTGTGTTACAAAGTTCTTTCGCTCCAGGTGCTCCACTAGCTTTCTTCGCACAATCTTCTCCATCAGCTTGCATGGTATGCATGTTAGGGACACTGGCCTGTAATTCAGTGCCTCCTGTCTTTCCCCTTGCTTGTATATCGGGACTACGTTAGCTGCTTTCCAAATTTCTGGCACTTTCCCTGTTGCTAGTGATTTGTTATACACTATGGAGAGTGGAAAGCACAGTTCTTCCGCTCCTTCCTTTAGTATCCAAGGGGAGATTCCATCTGGGCCTATAGCCTTAATCACACCCAACTGTAGTAAAAACTTCCTTACTTCCCCGCTGGTAATTTCAAACTCTTCCAGTGGTTCCTGGTTAGCTATTCCCTCTCTTATCTCTGGGAGTTCTCCTTGCTCTAAGGTGAAGATCTCTTGGAATTTCTTATTCAGTTCCTCACACACTTCCTTGTCGTTTGTAGTGAATCCTTCTGCCCCTATCCTTAATTTCATAACCTGTTCCTTTACTGTTGTTTTTCTCCTGATGTGGCTATGCAGCAATTTAGGCTGAGTCTTTGCCTTGCTTGCGATGTCATTTTCGTATTGTCTTTCTGCCTCTCTTCTCATCATGACATATTCATTCCACACATATTCAGTGCCGCAATGGGGCGGTGAGGGAGTGTTGCACTGGGGCGGTGAGGGAGTGAGGCACTGGGGAGGTGAGGGAGTGGCACTGGGACGGTGAGGGAGTGAGGCACTGGGATGGTGAGGGAGTGTGGCACTGGGGTGGTGATGGAGTGTAGCACTGGGGGTGAGGGAGTGGCACTGGGGCTTTGAGGGAGTGTGGAACTGGGTTGGTGATGGAGTGTGGAACTGGGTTGGTGATGGAGTGTGGCACTGGGGCGGTGAGGGAGTGAGGCACTGGGGAGGTGAGGGAGTGGCACTGGGACGCAGAGGGAGTGAGGCACTGGAACGGTGATGGAGTGTAGCCATGGGACGGTGAGCGAGTGTGGCACTGGTGCAGTGAAGGAGTGTGGCACTGGGGCGGAGAGAGAATGTGGCACTGGGGCAGTGAGGGAGTGTGGCACTGGGGCGGTGAGGGAGTGGCACTGGGATGGTGAGGGAGTGTGGCACTGGGGCGGTGAGGGAGTGTGGCACTGGGGCGGTGAGGGAGTGGCACTGGGGCGGTGAGGGAGTGTGGTAGTGGGGCAGTGAGGGAGTGTGTTGCATGAAGCAGGTGTAGGGTGAGAGTCCCCAACTCCTGTTGTTATTGATTCATCTACTGGGAACAAGTTCCAAGTAGCCTGGGCTATGGTGAGACCGAAATTTACCTGGCACAGGAGCGGGGCAAATTTCCACCCCCTCCCACAACTTCTCCATGAACACACATATATACAGCCCGACGATGATGGTTTGCCTCAGGCAAATGCTGCCTGAGGGTTATCAGGTGGTGATGTAGATGTTATTGAGCCTTGTACATCGTTCACGACGTAAGTCCATAACGTATTTCATCCACTGCGAAGGTATAGGTGAGAACCTATACCACATGTCAGTGGTCTGTGTCTGTGAGAACAACGACAAGTTGAAGAGCTACCAACATCGAGCTGACGATAACTTTGGGGTGACAAGTTTGGGGTAACACCAACTGGTGTTACCCCAAACTTCTTCACAGCTAAGAAACTCATAGGATGCAGAGTGAGGGAGCAAAGTCTATCGCACAGCCAAGACCTTTTCAGCTCTACCGACCTCAAGCTGGCACACGCACGCACGGATAAGCACGTGGAATTCCATAATAAATGGAATGCATTAGGAAGCGATGTGGTGGAGTCTGACTCCATATACAGTTGCAAATATAGGTATGATAGAGCCCAGTAGGCTCAGGAATCTGTACACCAGTTGATTGACGGTTGAGAGGTGAGACCAAAGAGCCAAAGCTCAACCCCCGCAAGCACAACTTGGTGAGTAAAACTAGGTGTGTACGTCTGGGTACAAATTCATTGATAGAATCACATATGGTCACTCACTGCCTCCAGGCAGGGCTATCATACATATCAACCTCCGATATTGTAAACCCACACGTGATCACAATGTTTAGTGCATCACACAGCTCTATTGTAGATGTTAACCAAAGTCCTTCCACCAATGATACGTTACTTTTTCCTTGGCAATCACTTGCTCGATAATGAATCATGCCACACTGAGTCACTCGAGTAGTAAACAATGGCACTGAGTCACAGGAGTCGTTACTCTGACTCCTGTGACTAAAGCTTGTGCTGCAGCCTGTCCTCATAAAACAAAGGCCCATTCTATGCACCCACCAAACTCCCGGTTTATGCAACCCGTCCTCGACTCAAGTCCATTACATTCCAGCCCGTCCTCCAAACAAAGATCCAAAAGTGATTCCATGCACCTGCCAAACCCCCTGTTTATGAATGAAAAGCGGTTTACACACGACTCACAACTGCTGACGTTCGAACATATCCGGAACAAGTGCTTCACTGACGAATTTTGTTCGAATCGCAACGCTATAAATGCTTCACCCACGTACTACAAATACAAATAATCGCCAACAGAACCTAAACACCTGACCTAACCTATCCTATGCCTATATATACACAATATGCTAATATATTATAATATTAATTTATACTTGAGAAATTCCCGTTTTGAATAAACAGCATGTTAAAATTTATAAATGCGTTTGTGGGGTTGACCGCTGAATGTAATGGACTTGAGTCGAGGACGGGTTGTACATTCAGCGGTCAACCACACAGACGAATTCATAAATTTTAACATGCTGTTCATTCAAAACGGGAATTTTGTCAAGTATAAATTAATATTATAATATATTGGCATATTGTGTATATATAGGCATAGGATAGGTTAGGTCAGGTGTTTAGGTTCTGTTGACGATTATTTGTATTTGTAGTACGTGGGTGAAGCATTTATAGCGTTGCGATTCGAACAAAATTCGTCAGTGAAGCACTTGTTCCCGATATGTTCGAACGTCAGCAGTTGTGAGTCGTGTGTAAACCGCTCTTCATTCATAAACAGGGGGTTTGGCGGGTGCATTGAATCAGTTTTGGATCTTTGTTTGGAGGACGGGCTGGTTTATGAATGAAAAAAGGTTTACACACAATCCGTCCTCAGACCAACTCCATTTCATCGAGCGGTCGACCCCAAAGATGCATTCAACAATGTTAACACTGTTAATTCAAAACAGGATTTTCTCAGTTATTAATCAATAATATTGTATATTATAATATTGTGCGTATTTAGGTACTGTTTAGGTTAGGTGTTTAGATTCTGTTGCCGATTATTTGTTTGTATTACGTGGTTGAAGCATTTACAGCGTTGTGGTTCGAACAAAAGTCGTCTTAGAAGCACTTGTTCAGGAAGTGTTCGGACGCCATCAGTTATGAGTCTTGAGTAAACAGTTTTTCATTCATAAACAGGAGGTTTGGTGGGTGCATGGAATGGACTTTGGGCTTTTAGAGGACGAGCTGTTACACACGACTCACAACTGTTGACTTCCGAACACTTCTTGAACAATTGCTTTGCTGACGACTTTAGTTAAAACCACTACGCTGTAAATGCTTCACCTACGTACTACAAATGCAAATAATCGCCAACAGAACCTAAACAGCTAACCTAACCTAACCAATGCCTAAATATGCGCAGTGTGCTTGTTACGGCCCTATTGAGTCGCAACTGGGTTCTTTCTCTGATGTTAATAGAGTTTGGGTATCCGGCCCCAAGTTAGTAGTGGCTTTCAAGGGGTGTGTTCCATAACGCAAGTAAATTAAAGGGGAAGGGAGACAAAGGCAAAAACTTAAATATATAATTATCACCGTCACCATAAATAATATATAAATTATCACACGGGGGAGGTATAAACACTATTATGTACAATATGGTCTTCCTCTGAAGACGCGGAGTGTGCCACGGTGCTCAACGATGCTTAGCCATTGGTCCTCTTTTGGCCTCATGATGAATCCTTCGATTCTCTCGAGTCTACCCTGGCCACAGGCCAGCCAAATCACAGCTCCACTGGGGGCACTGTCGTGGAGGCCATCAACCACAAATCCAGCCTGTAGCTGGCAGGTTCCAATTAGTTCCGCTGGTTAGGCCACTCCACGACCGATACTAGGGTTGCGAGCCCTAGGCAGGAGCCTCGTGTGACTTCACAGGTCACTCTCCTCACCACAACACCCTAGTGGTTAGTCTTCTCCACTAGTCAGCCCCGGGTACGACAATCTGCCACCTCACAGGCAGGCTAACACAACAGTGTTCATCCGGGGGGGGGTGACTCACAGTTTCAGCGGCAAATGCGTGGAGGTTCTACGGCTGCCTTGGGTAGACTCATCCAACTTCCATTACAGCAGTCCCAGGTCGCCTCTGTAATCGGACACGTCATCAGTAATAGGGACACTCTAGGGCACCTCACTTACAGGCTTAGACACAAACGCCCACCTATCCACTCCATAGATGGCGTTGGTGTCTAAGCTCCACCTCACCAGAGGTCAGCAGCGGCTGTGTTATGAGCTGATCAGGATGGGAAACTAGCCCTTGTGGCCAGTATATCTCGTCCTCACTAGATGGCGTCATCCATTTGGAGGGGGTTTCGGGAGCTGACCCACAGATGGCATGGACGTCACTGCTCCGGGCTCGGACGCTGGACTCTGGTCCGTAACAGTGCTAATATATACCAATAATAATTTATATTTGAGAAAGTTTCAATTTTGAATGAACAGCATGTTAAAATTGATGAATGCGTCTTTGGGATCGATCGCTGGATGGAATGGACTTAGTATGAGGACGGGTTGCTCATACACAGACACACGTGGATCTACGTTGTTTGCCACACTGTCGAACACATTAGAGTTGGAGCAGGCATGTCCAGCTTCCGTCATTGGGGTAATTTGCTGTTAAATCCTTCTTTAGATTTTATCATTCACACCTGAAAACCCTAATAAACAATCAAATAAATCGCTCATTCAATCAATAAACGGTGAAGTTTATTGTAAATACTGCTGCTCCATATCACAATTTATGATGATATCACACATATTAGCAGCCAGGGCACCCAATACTATTTCTTAATATAACTTATTTTTTAAAGTCTTATCTTTAGCAATGAGGAAAATCATATAGAAATGTAAAGGTATTGTTCCAAGAGATATTCACCAAACTGTTGGGTAACAAAGAGATTGGTAATTTTCATATGGTAGTCTGTAAATCATTGATAACATGCATTTTGATCTGCAATTATTTTTAACATATAATATTACATATGATATTATAAATTTTGAAACTTAAATTTTACAATTTTGTTAAAATTATTCAGTATGTGTTACAAGACAGAATTTTCTTTCCAGATAAAATGGCAATTGATCTCCTCCTTCCTGTCAATTTGTCCTCAACAAACACCACATCGCAGCCTAGTGACGACCCCATCAGTGTGACAGAAGAGCCAGTAAAGGAACTGATATTGCAACTGTTTGCCGGTTAGTATATAGCAAAGAGCAACATTTACAAGTTGATATATTTGCCAATAATAACGCTAAGGAACACCTGCTGGTCGCTCAGCTAATAGTAACAAGAATCAATTAGTCGGCATTAAACAAAAAATAGAATATATAAAATTGGTCGGTATATTTTCATAACTTTATGGTTAAATTAATCTATAATAGACTTGTTTTTAAATTGTTTTACATCATCTTCATTTAATGACACATGTGTTTGCCAGTTTGTGTCAGTCTCACCTCTCTAAGTGTAAAGGTTACGGTCAGGCTGGATGAGAAATAAACGTGCTCCCTTCATGCTTTATTGTAATAACAACAAGCAATGACGTCACAGGTATACGTTACATAACTTACTATATAAAATGCTTATAAACAAATGACCATCAGTTCAAAACACGCTACACCTAACCTCTGTAGTACTTAATCCCATAAAATACCTAATCCTAACATTCCTCCCTTTTAAACTCTATCCCTACAGGTTAAGTCTATCAGGCGGTCGTATGATTCTTCCTGATTTTCTCAACAGTGGCTCCAGACCTGTTACTTCTGGGGAACCTTCTTCTGAATTACTTACTGCAGAGTCCATAGGGTTAGCTGTCTCTACATTCCCCTCTGTTGCCCCTTGCTCTGCCTCCCTGTCTCCTGCAGGTGCTGCCACTTTATTATTAGGATGGGTATCACTAGTTGCCCCACCCCCCACCTGAAGAGTCTACAAAATTTCCCGTGAACCTTGGCATGAGTTGATCTGCATGTCTTTTCCAATTAATGTCCCCAAAACTCTGCACTTGCACGGTGAAATTCCTGCGGCCCAAGACTTCCTAAATTTTCCCTTCTACCCAAGGCTACTGGCCTTCTACTGGAGGCCTCGTCGACGACCGGGCTGCAGGGACGCTAAGTCCCAGAAACACTTCAAGGTAACATCAAGGTAAGGCTTACCAATTCCAAAATTCCTTGCATCTACTGCATCCCCCTCGTTTAACAGCAATTCCTCTCCCTGAGCCAACTGATTGGCCAAGCTAGTTACCAATTTCTCTTTATCAGGATCTGTCTTAACTTTTTCTATGTGCACTTTAAAGTACCTATTAAACATTATTTCACAAGGAGATTTACCAGTGGAAGAATGAATAATTTTTCTTTGATTTTACAAAAATCTACAGTCTTTTATTATTAGTACCATTTGAAGAAGGATTATATGGGGAAGGTGTTACATATTTAACATCATTTTTTCTCTAAAAAAAAAATCCTCCATATCCTCAGAAACAAAAATAAAGAGCATTGTCTGAAACAACCATGTCTGGCAATCAAAAATTACAACAAAATCTCCTTAGCAGTTCATAGGTTACAGATGATGTGGTGGAATTACACACATGAACATCCAGAAATTTTGTGAATCCTCCACCACCAGGTAATATTTGTTATCCATAGGTCCAGTATAATCTATATTTGGTCTAGACCAGGGTTTTCAAGCGCATTGCCAGGAAAGTTCTGGGATCTGGGGTTTCAAATATTTCTTAAAGCAAATGTGACAATTCTTTGTTACTTCAGCAATATTCTGGTCCATTTTTGTCCACCAAACCCAACTTCTAGCTTCTGCTTTCATAGCATTTATGCCATTATGGCCTACATGCAGCTGTTCCAAAATCTTACATTTTAGTTCCCCAGGCACCACCACTCTATTCCTATACAAGAGTACATCCTGGTGAATACTAAGGTCAGCCTTTACTGCTGTATACTCTGAGAATAATAAATTATCATTCCAACTATATATGACATACTTCGTCAATCTCTACTAGTCGCCTTCCTAATAGTCTGGAATGAAATATCCTCAATAGACATAGATTTCACCATGTTAATATATTCCACTGAAATACTGGAATTCAATTCTTCTGCCACAGGCAATCTACTTAATTCATCAGTTACTACATTATCCTTGCTTGGCTTAAATTCTAAATCATACTCAAACTGCGAAAGTAGCAATGTCCATCGTTGAATTCAAGCATTAACATTAACTGGAATTTGTTTACCTCTGCCAAACAATCCTAGCAGGGGTTTATGGTCTGTTCTAGCAAGAAATTTCCTACCCAGTAGGAAATACTTCAGTTTTTACAGCATATACCAAAGCTAAGACATCTTTGTCTAATTGAGAATAATTCTGTTCTGCAGGCGATAATTTCTTACAAGCAAAATATATTACTTTATTCTGACCCTCTACTTCCTGTAATAATAATACACAACCAACTCTTACTGAGTGAGCATCTATCTCCAGGTTTAAAGGCTGTTTACCAGTAATATTAGTGAGCACTGGAGAATTTATCAATTCCTGCTTAATCTTCCTGAAGGCAGTCTCCTCTCTGGCTGCCCACCTAAATCTAGCCCCCCTTTTTTCAACTATTCATACAAGGGTGTTAATTTTGTTGAAAAGTTCTTCACGAACTTACAAAAATATGTTACCCTCCCTACAAAAAACTGTACTTTCCCCAATGATGTTGGGGGCTGGAGCATGTACTATAGTAGGCATCCTTCAGTCTCGGGAGACTATGGAGTTGCTAGTTGTCAATCCTGGTGCAGCGTCTGGTGTGACTGATGAGGTCAATCCGAGAGTGGCAGTCCATCCCACACCGAGCACAAACGAAGTCCGATTCTGGTCTGTCTTCCTGGCTACCGGCTTTCCTTCTCTGTCTCTGCCTCCGATTCCTTGGCAAGTGACTCCTCGAACTTGGAGAGACCTCTTTGAACAGACTAGCTCCAGGCTGAACGGTCTGCAGCCAGTGTCTCCCATATAGCAAGATCGACGTCCAGGGCTTTCAGGTCCCTCTTGCATACGTCTTTGTACCATAGCTGGGGCTTGCCTGTTGGACGCTTTCCCTGCATCAGCTCTCCGTACAGGAGATCCTTGGGTATCCTGCCGTCGCCCATTCGCACAACGTGCCCGAGCCAGCGCATTCGTCTCTGTTTCAGCATTGTGTACATGCTAGTGATTCTTGCTCTCCCCAAGACGTTGTTGTTTGTCACCTTGTCCTGCCAGGTGATGTCCAAGATGTGTCAAAGGCAGCGCATATGGTAGGCATTCAGCTGTCTTTCCTGACGGGCGCGGAGTGTCCAAGACTCACTGCCATAAAGGAGAGTGCTCAGGACACAGGCTCTGTAAACCTGAATCTTAGTATACTCAGTTAGCCTATTGTTGGCCCACACTCTCTTTGTCAGTCTGGACATGGTAGTAGATGCCTTACCGATGCGTTTGTTTAGCTCCATATCAAGAGAGAGAGGGAGTCAGAGATTGTGGAGCCCAGGTACACGAAGTCGTGAACGACTTCCAGTTTGGAATCAGAGATGCCGATGTCAGGTGGGGAGTCCACTCCTTGTCCCATGACTTGTGTTTTCTTCAGACTAATGGTGAGTCTGTTCTCTGTCCGCGGTTGTTCAACGTCCTCCCAGCAAGCATAAGAAATATTGCCGGAACAACCGTGGACATTTTCAAGAGAAACCTAGATTTATTCCTCCAAGGAGTGCCGGACCAACCGGGCTGTGGTGGGTATGTGGGCCTGCGGGCCGCTCCAAGCAACAGCCTGGTGGAACAAACTCTCACAAGTCAAGCCTGGCCTCGGGCCGGGCTTGGGGAGTAGAAGAACTCCCAGAACCCCATCAACCAGGTATCTACCAGGAGTCCGAAAGCCTGAGAGGCCTCGCTGAAGCGGGTTATGAGCCGTTGGAGGTCTTCAGCTGAGTGGGCAGTGACTGCTGCTTCGTCGGCAAAAAGGAAGTCGCGCAGACACCTCAGCCGAACCTTCGTCTTGGCTCTCAGCCTGGCGAGGTTAAAGAGCTTTCCATCTGCCCTGGTCCGGAGGTAAATACCTTCCGTGACAGATCCGAAGGCGTGTCGCAGCATAACTGGGAAGAAAATCCCGAATAGGGTTGGAGCCAGTACGCAGCCCTGCTTTACTCCACTTTGGATGTCAAAGGCGTCTGATGTTAGGCCATCAAAGACCACCGTGCCCCTCATGTTCTCATGGAAAAATCTGATGATGCTGAGGAGCCTGGATGGGCATCCGATCTTGGGGAGGATCTTGAACAGGCCATCCCTGCTGACGAGGTCGAAGGCCTTCGTCAGATCTATGAAAGCTACGAAGAGTGGCTGCTTCTGCTCCCTGCATTTCTCCTGCAGTTGTCTGAGGGAAAAGGCCATGTCGATGGTGGACCTGCCAGCTCTGAATCCGCATTGTGATTCTTGATAGACTCTCTCTGCAAGTACTTGGAGCCTCTTCAATGCGACTCGAGCAAACAGCTTTCCGACGATACTGAGGAGGGAGATTCCACGGTAGTTGTTGCAGTCGCCCCTGTCACCTTTATTCTTATACAGAGTGACGATGTTGGCATCCCTCATGTCCTGTGGCACCTCTCCTTCTTCCCAGCAGAAGCAGAGAATTTCATGCAGCTCCATGAGCAGGCTACCTCTGCAGCACTTCAAGGTCTCAGCAGGAATGCCATCTTTGCCAGGAGCTTTACCAGAAGCAAGGGAGTCTAGGGCATCGCTGAGTTCTTCCAGGGTCGGTTCACTGTCGAGCTCCATTAACACAGGCAGACACTCAATGGCGCTCAGGGCATCTTCGGTGCCCACATTGTCCCTGGCGTATAGCTCAGAGTAGTGCTCGACCCAGCGCTTCAGCTGCAGTGTCTGGTCCTGAATCACCTCGCCAGTGGCAGATTTCAGAGGAGCGGTCTTCCTCTGAATTGGGCCGAGGGCCTGCTTGATGCCATCATACATTTCCCTTACATTGCCTGTATCCGCTGCAGTCTGTATCTGGGAGCAGAGTTGGAGCTAATAGTTGTTGGCACATTGCCTGGCGCTCTGCTGTACTTTGCAGCGGACGGCCCGAAGGATCTGTAAGTTGCGCTGACTTGGGCAGGCTTTGTAGGCTGCCAAGGCGTTTCTCTTCTCTTCGATGACAGGTGTCATCTCTTCCGAGTGAGCCTCGAACCAGTCTGCCGACCTGCTGGTCTTCTTGCCAAAGGTGGAAATGGCAGCGTTGAACACAGCGTCTCTGAAGTGCTCCCATCTTTTACAGGCAGTGACCCCAGCTGGGCCAGGGAGAGCTTCCTTGAGCATGCGTGCAAAATCTTCCACCTTGTCCTGGTTGCGGGTCTTGGTGGTGTCGATGCGAGGTCTGCCCGCCTTTTTCGAGTGATGAATCTTCTTTGGTTGCATCTTGACCCTGCTACATACCAGGGGGTGGTCGGTGTCACAGACAGCACTCTGGTAGCTACGCATAATCTTGACGCTAGCTAGACTTGCACGCCTGGTAAGAATCAGGTCAAGCTGGTGCCAGTGCTTGGATCTGGGGTGTCTCCAAGATACTCGGTGTTGAGGCTTTGTGCCGAAGAACGTGTTGGTGACACAAAGACCATAAAGGCAGCAGAGTTCTAGCAGACGTTGCCCATTCTCATTCATCCTCCCTATGCCAAATTGACCCAGACAAGTGGGCCAAATGTTGTGATCGGCACCCACTCTGGCGTTAAAGTCGCCGAGGATGAACAGTGGCTCCTTTACAGGGATTCTCGCTATGACTCTGTTGAGGTCATCGTAGAATTTTTCCTTTGCCTCTGCTGCAGAAGTCAGGGTTGGTGCATATGCACTAATTACATTGACTGGTCCTGTTTGGGAGTGCAGTTGCAGAGACAGAATTCGTTCAGTTTCCCCCATCAGTGGCATAATGTATCCCAACAGTGCATTCCTGACGGCAAATCCCACACCATGTTCTCTGGTCTCATCTGGAGGTTTTCTTTGCCAGAAGAAAGAGAAGGTCTTCTCTCTCACAGATCCTGATCCTGGGAGCCTGGTCTCTTGGAGAGCAACAATGTCCATCTGCAGCTTGCTCAGCTCCGTATCGATGATTGCTGTTTTTCGGGCGTCATTGATTTCTTGAATGTCGTCAGAGAAACCTGGTGTCAGTGTCCTGACGTTCCATGTGCCCAGCTTTAGGGCAGTTGATATTTTCTTCTTTGGCTTGGTATTGCTTGGTGCAAAGGTGTCGGGCCGCTTGTCGGTTTTCACCCTAAACCCCACGCACCCAGTGAGGTTAACGGACCGTGGCGAGGCAACATCTTATTGGCTGGGGTTTGCCCAGCTTGAGGTGGGCGGTAGCTGCCCAGTGGGGCGCGATGACCCCTCCCACCGTCAGAAGCAACCCCTGGCGTCACACTCTTCGCCAATCGAGCAGAAGACTTAAAACCAGTAGACTGTTGCTTCCCGTGTTGGTTCGACGCTGTGAGGCGAAGCTGGAGTGTCCTCTCCAGGGCGCAAAGCCTGGGTAGGTAGATATGGAAGAGAAGCTGTTACCCATGCAGCAGGTCCCCCCTCTCCACGTTGCTGAAATTATCCAATAGAAAGGCAAAGTACAAAGTACTGCTATAGTACGAAGCATGTACTATAGCAGCTACAAATTTTGTGAGGAGTAAAGCACTTCCTGAATATGGTACTCAAAGTATTCAATGGCCTTGGTCTTCATTGTTATTTTACCCTTATTAATCTTCACATTGTGCTCTTGCAGAAGATTCAAAACCTTTTCTAATCTTGTATTATGTACTTCCTCATTCTCCCCACATTCTTCTCACATGTCATCTAAAAAGCTAGCCATCCCCTCAATGTTTAAAAACATTTGGGACATAAGTCTCTGAAAAATTGCTGGAGACGAAGAGAGTCCAAAAGGAAAAACTTTATACCTAAAATAACCCCTTATGGGTATTAATCACTAACAATTTCTTGTTCTCTTCTGCTACATGCATTTGCAAGTAGGCATCTTTCAGGTCAATCTTAGAAAATATTGCCCCCGTGCAAACCACTGACAACAACTCATCTATCTTTGGAAAAGGGCACTTCTCACTATGAATGCGAGTATTTAGTTCTTTAAAATTTGCACAGATTCTCCAGAATTTCCGGCCTGCCTTCAACACTGGTACAATTGGAGCTGCCCATTTACTGTGTGTAATTGGCTCTAAGATGCCTTCTACAACATGCCTTTCCGGGGCTGAATCTACCAGTTGCTTGTACTGGAACGTAACTGGTCTTGCATTGAAAAATTAAGGTGAAGCCCTACTTTTTAGGTGAATTTTGCCACCATGCTATTAATTGGCTTACCTGCCCCACTGAATATTTTTCCAACATATCTTTGGAACTTTCAATTGTTTTAACTATCGTTAATTCACCTAGGCACGCCAAGAAAATTCACACCTTTTCCATGAGATCCTTACAACATAGGCTAGGATTATGTGAATCCCTTACATAAAAATCCTGGACAATTTCCTTGCTATTATAGCCTACTTTTGCTGACACCTTGCCATAGACCCTAATCGGTACATTATCGTATACACTTAATGATTTTCTACTGAATTTTACATTCAGTTGCAAGGTATCTGCCCCGTCTCTAGACAATGTTGACACTGCAGCACAAGTGTCCAGGTCTAAGGGAACTAACTTCTCGTTAATTACAAAATACACCACCTATGACTTCACCGAACATATCTTTTCTGTCACCGAATATAGACTGCTTTCCTCACCTGCAGCTTCTTCAGACGGTTATCTTTCTCTACTGCCTTAACCACAGTACCATTACCTGTTCTTCCTGCATTCCCCGGTCGTCTGCTCTCTAAGTCCTTGCTATTTCTGTTCAGGTATTCTCTACACACTTCCCTCACTTGTCACAAAAGTTGCATATGTAGTCCTTAAACTTGCAGTTGCTACTACTACTGTGATTGTACCCACAGTTTTTAAATCTTGTCTGGCCTTGTAAGCCCATAATTTCTTGAGTAGTAGTTTTCTTGCCTCCAAATGCCCTTTCCAGATTCAAAATCTTCTCTAGCACTAAATGTGAAGGCATTCACATGCCCACTTGGGGACTGTCAGCCCCAAAGATCTCAGTATATAGGCAAGACAACAACGTCTTTTTTTTAGGTGATTAACAATGCACAAACAACAGGACTCCATCAAGGAGCATATAATCTCCTCACACAACCAGACTATCACTAGAGAAATCTTAACAAGCAACACAGAAATTATCGATAGATACAGCGACAGCAGGAGACTTGACATCATCCAGGCCCTACACATCAAAAAGTCATCACCAGCAATCAACAGCCAATTAACATAATTACAATCTACCCACTTCAAGACCGCAAACCAACACAGAAGGTGGCATTTATACATATACTCATGCAACCCGTTCTCGCACTTGCTTCTAGTCAATATTGGCTTATTTAATAAGTGCATATGTGACATACTAATTTAATGTGAATATTTTAGTTTACCTTGAATAGCTTCATAAAAAACACCGACCTTACCGACCCTTCTTAGTATGTTAAGATAAGCATCTTATTGCTTCTTATTTACAATTATTACTTAACCTATCAACGGTATTGGTTAAGTAATAATTGTAATTAAGAAGCAATAAGATGGTTATCTTAACATACTAAAAAGGTTAGGTGAGGTCGGTGTTTTCTATGAAGCTTTTCAAGGTAAACTAAAATTTTCACAATCAATTAGTATGTCACATAGGCACTTATTAAATAAGCCAATATTGACTATAAGCAAGTGCGAGAATGGGTTGACTCATGAAATGAATGGTGGTAAACAACACAGCTCAATTCCAATGCAATGTCACACAAAATAATTATTTATTTATTTTAATTTTGATTTAAATCAAAATGAAAATAATCGAAATCACTGAAAATTCAACTTATCAACGCAACCTGAAACAATGAAATGGAATTGTAACATATTTAGTATAATGTGTGTTGCTCCTATGTGCAACACATGGCTCTGTTTAAAAAAAAAATGGCTTTACCTGTCATAGGAGTGGCATCTATATATTAGGCATATAAATACACATGTGTATTCGACTGGAACATTGTGTCAAAATTTCAAAGCAATTGGTGAAGAACTTTTGGAGAATACAACATGTGTTGTTCTTACCCCCAACATATAGTGCAGTTTTTCAAATAAAGCATGTTTTTTTTCCTCTCACAGAAGAGGCATGTATTTAGAAGGTATATAAAAACACGCTCCTATTCGAATGAAACGTTGTGTCAAAATTTCAAAGCAATCGGTTAAGAGGTTTCGAAGATTTCACTCACATGAAAACCCAGTTTTTCAAAAAAAAGCATATTTTCCCTGTCACAGAATTACATCTATATATTATTTATATTATACATTATATATAATGCGAACAAGCCAGAATGGTCCCCTGGACAATATGCAACTGAAAACTCACACCCCAGAAGTGACTCGAACCCATACTCCCAGAAGCAACGCAACTGGTATGTACAAGACGCCTTAATCCAGTACTAATCCTTAATCCAGTACAAGACGCCGTACAAGGCGTCTTGTACATACCAGTTGCGTTGCTTCTGGGAGTATGGGTTCGAGTCACTTCTGGGGTGTGAGTTTTCAGTTGCATATTGTCCTGGGGACCATTCAGGCTTGTTCGCATTTGTGTTCCTCACGTGTGCCCCTAAGAATGAGGTGATTTGGTAAAATGCTATGCCCAAGATTACTATCCGAGTGCCGGCGGTGGGGTGGTTCAAATAGCCTCGGCTATCACCTCATTATGTCCGGTCGTGATGGTCAAGTGGATTAAGGCGTCTTGTACATACCAGTTGCGTTGCTTCTTGGAGTATGGGTTCGAGTCACTTCTGGGGTGTGAGTTTTCAGTTGCATTATATATAATGTTTAAGCATCCGAGCGCACTCGCTCGGATGCAAATGGAATGTTGTTGGAAAATTTCAAAGCAATCGATGAAAAACTTTCGGAGATTAGCGATTTTGAACAAACAAACATTTCCATTTTTATTTATATAGATATATAGATATTTATATATTAGTATATTTTAGTAGCAGTCATTCTTGTATGCATATGTTGTTGAATATGACCGAAATGGTAAGATTAATGATTCTAACACTAATCTTCTCAATATTTCTTATGTTTTCCTTTGCTGTCGAGGGTAATTGAAAAATTAACTCTCCAAAGTTCCTTTTAAATTTTTATTTATGGTCTGATGCCTATAAGTGTTTTGCAAGAGACTTCTCAAATTTTCAAAGACACATTTTTTTGTACTCTGTTTCATGCTTATATTTGTTTTTAGGTGAGATGATATGATATAAATGTTTTTGGGTGGGGTGATTGGACACAAACTAATGAGCAAATCAATGAATATAGATAATTTTACATAGTCAGAACATGAATCAATGGGTTTATTGCATATTTTCTCTTCTTGCTTCTGTGTTGGTTCAGGGTCATGAAGTGGGTAGAATGTAATTATGTGATAATTGGTTGTTGATTGCTGGTGTTGACTTTTTGATGTGTAGGGCCTCGCTGATGTCGAGTCTCCTGCTGTCGCTATATCTATCGATAATTTCAGTGTTGCTTGTTAAGATTTCTCTGGTGTTGATCTGGTTGTGTGAGGAGATTATATGGTCCTTGATGGAGCCCTGTTGTTTATGCATTGTTAATTGCCTAGAAAGAGACGTTGTTGTCTTGCCTATATACTGAGATCTTTGGGGCTGACAGTCCCCAAGTGGGCATGTGAAAGGATGCCCATGCCCATTCACCGTCTTTCAGACATCAGACTACCCTTCGAGTGTTCTCAGCTGTAACCTCTACTCTCGCTCCCCCGGATGTCGGTAGTTTTTTGTATAAACTTTTTTTAACTTAAACTTTTTATAAACAGCTTTTGTATAAAGAATTACTTGTACCCTTTATATTAACGTAAATTTCACATGTATATATTTCTCTTTTGATTGTGTTTAAGCCAAGTGGACTAGGGGTTTTGTTTTCTTTAATTGCTATTTGTCAGTTTATGTAAAATTATAGTAATTTTTTGTTATATTAAATGTGTGAAGTTTTTATTCTCTTTGGTTTTTACCTGTAGCTCTCACACGGTAGAGGACCTAAGCAGTTTTTTTTTAGTTTTTTTTATTAATGTGCGATTGGTCAACACCTGCCAGAATAGCCACTACTCTATTCCAGATTCTTGTCATATTAACGTGCAGAGCCTGTCCTAGGAGTCTTGCTCAGGAAATGCTCCTAGAACCTTTACTTAAAGTTGTGTTAATTGTACTTGGCTTTAACACATATTTGGGGTTTTCAAGACTCCTTTTTCACTGTTTTGGTGACTAATACGTTATACATTTCAGGTGTAGCATTTTTTTACTATTAGACTGACTATAGATTACATATTTGTTTTATGCGCAAATTCATACTCGTAATGGTTAGTTGTCTTATAATCTTTGCTATATCCTGTGTTTTTTTATATCTTATTCTCATGTTTTCTCTATCTTATTCTCGTCCTTTCATTTATTCTCGTCCTTATTGTCGGGTCAAGTGAGACCCTCAATTAGAGAAGAGGGTCTCACTCTGGCAGATCATTCCCTCTAGTACTCTGTTACTTCGGTTTGTCTCTGGGCAATTACACTCAAATCTTTGCATTCCGAATATAGGTTGACGTACTAGACTTTAGTTCCTTTCGCATCTAGGCCTTCACTATACGTTTGGGACCCGTACAGCAGTTCTCGTCAGTATTGACACTCTCTGCATCCCTACGCTTTTGGTCAGAGATCTTCAAGGGCCATGAATTCCAAATATGCTGTGAGATTTTTTTCTTTGACAATTATCAAAAGAATTAAGTCCTATTGATGTTACGTTAATCGCAACTACCTCGCAAGAGAGGCAGACCTTAACCAGCAAGAGCTGCCAGTGGCAGATATTTAATCTTAAAGACTAAGATCATAGGACCGCGGGAGCAAACCGTCAGGTGAAACCACTCGGGTAACACCTGTCACTTAGGTCGCTGGCTCCTCCTAGTTGACAACTAATAAAGGGTTGCCGACGGATTCTCACTTCTTATTTATAGAAGTGTGGTGTTGTGCAATGGACTCGAGCTTTAGATACAGACTTAATATGAACATAAGCAGGCAAAGCGTTGCAGAACATGAAATGTGGGTCAGTAATATTGGAAGGTTTGACGTAAACGACCGTTTTCTATAACAAACAATTTATTCACAAAACAAGAACTAAAACTACTACACATTGAATTTACGTTACTTTACTGTCACTCCAGTGGCACATTCAAGAACAGCTACTCAACAGCCTGATGGACCCACGGTATCCTTATCCCGTCGTCGCTGACTGACTAATGACACTAACTGAACAAAGCGGTGCCCACTGGTGACGCAAGCTTGCAATCAATATTGTCACGGCTTCACGGTGACCAATACTATAATCACAAAACTTGACTGGCTCTCGCTGCCCACAACGAGGTACCAAGTAACAAGGCGGTTAATCCAAGAATGATAACCCCTTATAAAAATCTTACGTTAACACTTGTCTCTCAGGACAATCAAAACAAAAGTTACTCTAATTGAATTTAAACAATTACGTTAACACACACGTGTCTCAACGGCACTTAAATGGCAGCAATAACTCGTACATCAATTAATTACATCAACTTGAAAGTCAAGCATTCGGTGAGTAATTCCCAATTAATTACTGAATACAACAGCCTATTAATTCAGACGAGTATTGACAAAGCCTACTGTCTCTCAACTGACAGTTCACTTCCGGTCTTACGACAAGATTACCTTAACGAGGGTAGACTACTGTACCACACACAATGTTCCAATACTCCGTGTAAACAACAACATCAACACCTGGTGAATTCACTAAGTGGCGATTACTAATTATCTTTAATTAGCTACGAGTGCTTAATCACTCTGTCCGCAGACAGAGCTGATCAGTCCAACGAATTACAACAGCTTAATTACAGCGCAATTGACTCCGATCATAACAGACCGTCAACCCCTTACGTTAATCACTCAATTAACGACAGCTCGTTAAATCGTTAACACTACGTTAGTCTTCACTTGACAATTCCTCCACTGCGTGAACTTCACTGTGACTGTTGCCTTTACACATCCCTACGTTAATCACAACAATGTTCAACGAACAAGTGACCTCGTTAAGTAAATCGTGACCCCCGGTGACGTTAACTGACTTTAATTCTCACGGAATCCTTCACAGTACACAACGCCTTCCACCAAGGACAAAGTTGTCTACGGTTTACACACGGTACAACACAGTACATCACAGTACATCCTTGCCACTCACGGCAAAACTTGTGAATGACTTCCCCCAGTAAATTATCCACCAATAATTCACACTTTACCACAACACAACAGTAAAATATATAACCAAGGGAAATCTCCCTGTTACCACTTTTCACTGCTGAAAAAGGGAATCAAATTACAGCGAATACATACACGGCACATAGAAAAAAAATAGAAGTAAATAACTCACTTTACCTCTGAATGTGTCACTAGGTGTCTTCACACACGTCATAAATCACAGTTGGGCCCAATCCTCAACTTGATGACAAACAGGGTAGACTCACACGTCTCCAATTCCCATTCACCTCACCAGGTGGTCACAGGGACAGAGGACAGACGGAACACTGGGGGCGAACCCAGCTTCAGAGTTTTATTACCCAAACGGAAACAGTGTACTTACATCAATCATGTGGGGCCCCGCTCTTTCACTCACACATATACGTCAATCACACTCCCACTGCTGCTGCTGGATGATGACGTAGGCGTCCTCACTTCCTACACGTGGTCAGGTGGAGCACAGGGTCCTCGATCACGGAGTTAGCTCTACACACACACACACACAGACCAGGATGGCGCAGACACACCGGCACAGGCAGCCAAGGAATGTGCGCACAACAGCAGGGATGTGGTACCACGCCCCTTCCACTTGACACGGTACCCCAGGATACGACGGTACACGGTGTTACACGGTACACGAGACCCGAGATGGAGTCCTTCACTGTTCCTCAGAATTATAACATTTAAGGTTTCTCTCATAACACTGAAACCTTTTCTGGCACGTCTCACAGCAGTATCTTCAAGCACAGATACGATCGACGGCGGATGTCACTTTTGTAGCCCGATAATTACGCCTCACTCAGTCCAGTTCCTCTAAGATGGCGTCCCACAATTACGCGGCTAGATGACAAGTTCACACGGCTCGATACAAGCCCCTTTCCGATTACCGGATTCTTACGCACGGCACACGGAAAGATAGCAAGATGTAGGCGTGACTTTAGTAACGTTGCAGGCGGTATTTCCCGATGCTTGGCCTAGCACGGGAAACACGTCCTCCTCAAGGTAACGTCCTAGGTAAGAATGTCTTTCCCGCCAACATCATGCCTGGGGGTACAATGCGGTACCCCTCAGCGTCTTGGCCAATCACGGTTCAGCATTTCTGAGGCCCCAGACCCTCAGCCACTCCCGCACCTACCCCATGACGCTACCCCCTCTCTCACGAGGTGGACACTTGATAGGGGGGGGTGGTCTACGGCCGTTAACCCCCCATACCTCCCTCTCTACACTTGACTTGTACAAAAATTTCCCTGGAATCAACTCCCTCCTGTAATTTCCCTCACAGACCTGATACAGCGATCAGAATGACATCAATTGCTAGCAAATGTCATGGGCTGTCCAACGACACCCAACACGACTGTGGAAAAGTTATATACAGAAAGTTCAATCACGGTGCACATCACTGGTGCACTATGCAATTTCGTACTTAATTCAGTGCACGAGAGAGCAGGGAAAATATGTCCCCTGACATATGCAATAAATGAAAAACAGTTCGATTTCAATCAAACATTTTTAACGAGTTGTATATGAAAAGGGTTTTATCTGGTTCAAGTCTCAGCATCATAGCATGAATAGGAATGGAGAAAAAATATTGAATTATGTTTCAAAATTTAAAAAAAAAAATAAAATTTAACATCAAACACAAGTGTCAACTGAAATCATGTCTTTGACTCTCAGCTATCACAATAGATTATATAAACAAAATAATAATTCGTTTCATAATTTTTTTTCAATTTTATGTTTCTTATTTGTTTATCGGATAATTTGCATGAAACTTGTACACCTGACTGCACGTAAGCTTATCTGTAAGGGTGCCAATTTTGGAGGAAATTGGTTGATGCCAATCTCAACTACAGATAGCAGCACCTTAGACTTTAATTTTTAATTATTTATTTTTCAAGTAACATAAACGTAGTCCCCCTACTCTTTCATTTTTGTTTTAATTTACATGAAACTTACACCTTCTATGTAAAGTTAGTCTCTAAAATTTTATGCCAGAGTTTTTTCCAAAGTTCATTTATTGATTTTATAATAGCAATAAACATATATTTGCATAATGTTTTGGGGGAACTTTGACTATTTGTATTAGTAAAACTAAACTTATTATGGAAAATCTGTGGCATAAGATCCTTTATTATATGCTAATGTGTCAGAAAAGTGTCACAGAATGGTGATATTTGAAACTTGTGGTTGTAGGAACTTACTGAAATTGTGTAATATTCGATAACAAAATTAAATCTCCTTTTCTATTTAGGCTGAAGTACTGAAACCTGGAACAATTGCAGCCCTTTTCATATACAACTAGTCAAAAATGATTTGATGACATTGAACAAAGTTTAGAAAACTAACTCATGGCCCCTTACCCAGGTAGGGAGTTTCGCATTCTTTTCCAGAGCACAAAGAATGATAACTCTTTAAGTATTATCTAGTCTTAGTAGGACACCTCTTGCCCTTATCCTCGTCATTAATAGAGTACCGGGTAAAGAAGTCTCTACATTCCTTTGTACCACTTGAAACATTTTGTTTCACCATTTATGATTTAATAATTAATCCATTTAATTCATGTAACCTTACCTTATAACCATTATAATTCCACACAGGATAGTTTAAAGTTGCCAGACTTGACACGTTATCTTGTCAGTCTAACAACTCGTACATTGGTTCACTTGTTGATAATAACATCAAACATCAACTCGCCGCATTCCGTCACAACCCAGAGGATGAAGTGGGCAACCTCATCGGCGCTACCAAGTCGGAACTGCTGACGCTCGTTGCAGAGTATCATTTCACTTCTCCTCATGGAGCCACTAAAACTGATCTCCATAATCTAATTTTAGATTTCCTCGTCAACAACGATCGAATCACATCGGCGGAGCACAAACAACATCTAATTGCAGATAAGACTGCCCTGGCAGCCATGAAGTTGAAGATCGAGTTAGCTAACATAGAACGCGAACGTCAGAAGCAAGCTCTTCAGATAAGAAAACGGGAAGCTGCCCATCAGAAAGAACAACTTGAACTTCAACTCCAAATCGCTAAACAACGAGCTGCATTGGAACGTGAACGTGAGAGAGAACAAGCTGTCCTACAACGTGACCGTAACCAAGAGAGACTAGAGCTCCGATGTAAAGAGTTTGACCTTGAAACTGCCCACGTCACTCAGCGCCAGGAAGCAGAAGCTAAACTCTCAGTATGTTTCAATGTTTCTCACGCCATTAAGTTAATGAAACCTTTTGTAGAAACTGAGGTGGACGCATTCTTTTCTTCATTTGAGGCTCTAGCTAACCAACCCATTTGGCCTCAGGATCAGTGGTCGATACTTCTCAAATCTCATTTGACAGGTAGAGCTGCCTTGACCCTCAGTTCTCTGGCTACAGAGACTATCATGTGGTGAAACAGGCAGTGATTGATGCCTACCTTCGATCAGTAGAAAGTTACAGACGTAGATATAGAGACTACATCAAATCTAGTGCTACTACTTATTTAGAATTTGCTCAAAATAAGACAAGATATCTAATGAAGTGGCAGGAATCAGCCCAAATCACCACCTTTGCAGATCTCCTCAACATCATCTTGATGGAATTTCCGTCTCTACATTTCAGACAAAGGAGAGACCAATCTTACTACGTGTGTGCAACTGGCTGACACCTACAGCCTAATTCACCGATCGTCATCAGACACACCTCCCAGTAAGTCATCTTGGTCCAGTCCTGCTAAAGTGGGTACTGGTGATGTGAAATACTCGCTTTACTGCAGGTATTGTTAAGTGTATGGGCATACCATAGAAAAGTGTACCAATCCTTACTGTAAGTCCAGCAGTAAGATCCACAAACCAAAACTACCTCCTCCTAAACCTCATAAGCCTGTAATGAATATCCATATTCCATCCTCTGATCTTTCTCTCTTCCACAGACACCTATACCCCTGAACTGTCTCTTTCAGCAGTAGAGATTCGGAGGGAAGGATCCACGTGAACATCTTGAAGGATACAGCTGCTCTACAATCAATTCTCCTCAAAGCAGTTGCACCCAACATCACCTACACCGGAGAAGCTGTCCTCAGCACTGACCTCACTGCAACCACTCCATACAGACTCGCTAGTCCACCTGGATTGTTTGTTCGTTTGTGGTGAAGTCCAAGTCGCCATCAGGGAGTCCAAGTGGCCATCTTTGTGCATGCCAGGAATTCAACTTCTCCTGGTCAACGACTTGGCAGAAGATCAAGAACCCACGAAGCTCATCATCAGTGACAAACCACAGGTATTTGACTCTTCCATGGAAAACCCTGTTATGAAACACATTGCAGAGGAGGTCCAACCGACCAACGATTCTGAGGACACCTCCCAGCCAGTCATGGTGACGACGCGTACCGAAACTGCTCGACCGCAACCAGCTGCTCCAGTTGTCCCTCAAGATTCTCAGGGCTGTGAGAGAATGGTTGGCACCATCTAAACCTTCTACTGGTGTATGTACACGTGACGCTCACGGTGCACTGGAGCACGTGAATGGCGTGCACCCGGAATAGATTTGGCTACCCGTACCCGAAACATCCCGTGTATAGGTTCACTGGAGAGCCTAGGTCATCAGCATTCCTAATATGCTACATTGGCCATTGTAGCGCAATTGTAGAAACAGTTAGAGCAAGTAGCAACATTATTTGTAAAGAGTTGAGGAGACTGAGGCGAGAGGAGGGAGTGGGCGGGAAGCCATGAGGCAGCCCACCGCCACCCGCTCCGTCACTATAGCAACACAAGCGGCCATCTTGGAGGCCTCCCTGCGAGCCAAAGCAAGCTAACCTATGATTGGCCAAGGAGGTAGGCCGCTGTATGTATTTCTTTTATTGGTTCGTTTGAGGAGGACCGAGAAGCCGGCACTTCTTGCTGCCCAGCATCGAGACGCCATTCTGCACCAGCCTCTAGCCTAGTATGACGTGGTTTCACAGGTCGGCCAGCCAAGTGAAACTACTGCTTCTAGAGGCTCCAAGTACATCTCCAGTATCCACCAACGATGACGGGAGTCCATGGGAATGAGCAGAATCCGGGAACTCGTCGTATCTGCGTGTGATAGTGAGGAAGGGTAGTAATCACATTGTAACAAGTGGGTAATAAAAAACCATATGAGCAGAGTGCAACAGACTGCGTCGTAAGTCCCCATCTCAGTTATCAATCAGACTATCTGATGTCCTGCTAGTGACTTGTTGTAGTGCAGTGATCTGGGGATATCTTGCCAGTGTTCAGGGCAGTTTTTCTAAAAAAAAAATCATGGGAATCTCGGTACACAGAGACGCTCAATAGTGTTTTGGCGCCATTTTGACGAACGCAATGCTTCGTCCTGATAGCCAGGTACGAAGCCGTCCAAGTGCGGGTGTATACCAAACGTACTAAGCCAGGCGAGACACCGCGCTCGGCTACCCCTAGCCTAGTTCACCACCTTGAGGATGTGGCCACCTACAGACAGTGTGTATGTATAGGAGAAGTGTATGCAAGTGCCAGCTGTATATATGAGTAAGTACCCTGTGTGTATTTGGTGATTATTATCTCTAAGCCTGAATTCGAGGTCAGGTGTTCTGCCCTATTGGCTCTACTAGCACCTTAGAGGTGAAGGGAGGCATGGGGTGCATGAGATTTTCACCCTTATCTACGTCTTTGTCAGTTAAGGGAGGACTTGGTGTGTTGAGGGCAGATGTACATGTTTGTGTGTGTGTGTGTGTGTACTCACCTAGTTGTGTCTGCAGGATCGAGCATTGACTCTTGGATCCCGCCTTTCGAGCATCGGTTGTTTACAGCAATGACTCCTGTCCTATTTCCCTATCATACCTGGTTTTAAAATTATGAATAGTATTTGCTTCCACAACCTGTTCCTGAAGTGCATTCCATTTCCCCACTACTCTCACGCTAAAAGAAAACTTCCTAACATCTCTGTGACTCATCTGAGTTTCAAGCTTCCATCCATGTCCTCTCGTTCTGTTACTATTCCGTGTGAACATTTCGTCTATGTCCACTCTGTCAATTCCTCTGAGTATCTTATACGTTCCTATCATGTCCCCCCTCTCTCTTCTTCTTTCTAGTGTCGTAAGGCACAGTTCCCTCAGGCGCTCTTCATACCCCATCCCTCGTAGCTCTGGGACGAGTCTCGTTGCAAACCTCTGAACCTTTTCCAGTTTCATTATATGCTTCTTCAGATGGGGACTCCATGATGAGGCGGCATACTCTAAGACTGGCCTTACGTAGGCAGTGTAAAGCGCCCTAAATGCCTCCTTACTTAGGTTTCTGAATGATGTTCTAACTTTTGCCAGTGTAGAGTACGCTGCTGTCGTTATCCTATTAATATGTGCCTCAGGAGATAGATTAGGTGTTACGTCCACCCCCAGGTCTCTTTCACGCGTCGTTACAGGTAGGCTGTTCCCCTTCATTGTGTACTGTCCCTTTGGTCTCCTATCTCCTAGTCCCATTTCCATAACTTTACATTTGCTCGTGTTGAATTCTAGTAGCCATTTCTCTGACCATCTCTGCAATCTGTTCAGGTCCTCTTGGAGGATCCTGCAATCCTCATCTGTCACAACTCTTCTCATCAACTTTGCATCATCCGCAAACATCGACATGTAGGACTCTACGCCTGTAAACATGTCGTTAACATATACAAGAAATAGAATTGGTCCCAGCACCGATCCTTGTGGTACTCCACTTGTTACTGTTCGCCAGTCCGACTTCTCGCCCCTTACCGTAACTCTTTGGCTCCTTCCTGTTAGGTAGTTCCTTATCCATTCTAGGACCTTTCCCCCCACCCCCGCCTGCCTCTCGAGCTTGAACAGCAGTCTCATGTGCGGTACTGTATCAAAGGCTTTTTGGCAGTCCAGAAATATGCAGTCTGCCCAACCATCTCTGTCCTGTCTTATCCTCGTTATTTTATCATAGAATTCCAGAAGGTTTGTTAGGCACGATTTCCCTGTCCAGAACCCATGTTGATGTTTGTTCACAAACCTAATGTTCTCCAGGTGTGCAACCAGTCGCAGCCTAATTATTCTTTCCAGTATTTTACAGGGGATGCTTGTCAGTGATACAGGTCTGTAGTTAAGTGCCTCCTCCCTATCTCCTTTCTTGAAGATCGGCACGACATTTGCCTTCTTCCAGCAACTGGGCAATTCTCCTGACATAAGTGACTCATTAAAGATCATTGCCAAAGGCACGCTGAGGGCCTGTGCTGCTTCTTTTAGTATCCACGGTGATACTTTGTCTGGTCCAACTGCTTTAGTTGCATGTGTGTGTGTGTGTGTGTGTGTGTGTGTGTACTCACCTAGTTGTACTCACCTAGTTGTGCTTGCGTGGGTTGAGCTCTGGCTCTTTGGTCCCGCCTCTCAACCGTCAATCAACAGGTGTACAGATTTCTGAGCCTATTGGGCTCTATCATATCTACACTTGAAACTGTGTATGGAGTCAGCCTCCACCACATCACTTCCTAATGCATTCCATTTGTCACCCACTTTGACACTAAAAAAGTTCTTTCTAATATCTCTGTGGCTCATTTGGGCGCTCAGTTTCCACCTGTGTCCCCTTGTGCGTGTTCCCCTTGTGTTAAATAGCCTGTCTTTATCTAACCTATCAATTCCCTTTAGAATCTTGAATGTGGTGATCATGTCCCCCCTAACTCTTCTGTCTTCCAGCGAAGTGAGGTTTAATTCCCGTAGTCTCTCCTCGTAGCTCATACCTCTCAGCTCGGGTACAAGTCTGGTGGCAAATTTTTGAACCTTTTCCAGTTTAGTCTTATCCTTGACTAGATATGGACCCCATGCTGGGGCTGCATACTCCAGGATTGGCCTGACATATGTGGTATACAAAGTTCTGAATGATTCTTTACACAAATTTCTGAATGCCGTTCGTATGTTGGCCAGCCTGGCATATGCCGCTGATGTTATCCGCTTGATATGTGCTGCAGGAGACAGGTCTGGCGTGATATCAACTCCCAAGTCTTTTTCTTTCTCTGACTCCTGAAAAATTTCCTCTCCCAGATAATACCTTGTATTTGGCCTCCTGCTCCCTGCACCTATCTTCATTATATTACATTTGGTTGGGTTAAACTCTAACCACCACTTGTTCGACCATTCCTGCAGTTTGTCTAGGTCTTCTTGAAGCCTCAAACAGTCCTCTTCTGTCCTAATCCTTCTCATAATTTTGGCATCGTCCGCAAACATTGAGAGAAATGAATCTGTACCCTCCGGGAGATCATTTACATATATCAGAAACAAGATAGGACCGAGTACAGAGCCCTGTGGCACTCCACTGGGGACTTCACGCCAATCGGAGATCTCACCCCTCACCGTAACTCTCTGCTTCCTATTGCTTAGGTACTCCCTTATCCACTGGAGCACCTTACCAGCTACACCTGCCTGTCTCTCCAGCTTATGTACCAGCCTCTTATGCGGTACTGTGTCAAAGGCTTTCCGACAATCCAAGAAAATGCAGTTCGCCCACCCTTCTCTTTCTTGCTTAATCTGTTTTACCTGGTCATAGAATTCTATTAAGCCTGTCAGGCAAGATTTACCCTCCCTGAACCCATGCTGTCGATTTGTCACGAAGTCCCTTCTCTCCAGATGTGTTACCAGGTTTTTTCTCACAATCTTCTCCATCACCTTGCATGGTATACAAGTTAAGGACACTGGCCTGTAGTTCAGTGCCTCTTGCCAGTCGCCCTTTTTGAATATTGGGACCACATTCGCTGTCTTCCATATTTCTGGTAGGTCTCCCGTCTCCAGTGACCTACTATACACTATGGAGAGTGGCAAGCAAAGTGCCTCTGCACACTCTTTCAGTACCCATGGCGAGATCCCGTCTGGACCAACAGCCTTTCTAACATCCAGGTCCAGCAGGTGTCTCTTGACCTCCTCTATCGTAATTTTAAACTCTTCCAAGGCCCCTGGTTTACTTCCTGTTGGGATTGAGTACTACAGATGTTGGAGGTAGCATGTTTGGAGCAGATGCTCTTTTGTTTATGATCTTGTTAATAATATTTCATGTACCTTATAATGTTTTTGTTGTTGTTACTGGCGGAGAATAAAACCATGTGGACGAAGATTGTTTGTCTGACCAAAACCATAACAGTGGCGACGAGAATTAAACATCGCTGGCAGAGAGCTTGGGTACGAGACGTGGTGTGAGGATCAAGACAGTGCAGGGTACGTCGTGTGGACGAGTGGACGCTTCGCATATAACAGTGGAGTGTACTACACCGTGGCCATGGCTACCATGTCAATCGAGCCGTTAAACACTGCCAAGATCTCGTTGGACCGGTGGCTCAGCCTGCTGGAAGCAAACTTTCAGTACCGGGAGATTAAGGAGGACGCCACCAAGAAAGCGGTACTCTTAGTTTCACTGGGTTCTGAAGCATATAGTGTTCTCGGAAATTTGTGTGCACCTGAGCTACCGCACACGAAGACCTATGTAGACCTGATTGCTTTGCTTAAACGTCAGTATGGGGTGAAACCATCATATCACAGGAGTTTGATGGATTTCCAGAGGAGGACGAAAAAGCAGCAGGAATCCGTACAGGATTTATTTGCGGAATTGAAGGCTTTGGCTAACCACTGCAACTTCGGAGCACAGTTGGACAGCAGGGTTAGGGACCAGTTGTTCATGGCAGTGGAAAAGGAGAATTATTTCCCTAACCTGGTGGCAGAAAATTTGGATCTACAATCGATGACTTCATGGACAGTGCTCGAGAAGATATTGAACCTGGAAAGGGCTTTTGGAAGTAAGACTTCTTCTCAGGAAATTATGGTCGTACAGAGCCAGACCAGATGTACACACTGTGGATACACGCACATAAGTAGCAAGTGCAAGTTTCGTGCCTATATATGCAACTTTTGTAACAAGGAGGGACACTTGCAGAGAGTGTGTAGGGAATATCTGAACAGGAACAACAAGGCCTGGGAGAGGAGACGACCAGGGAATGCAGGAAGAAGAGGTAGGGGTACTGTGGTCAAGGCAGTAGAGGAAGGTAACCAGTCTGAAGAAGCTGCAGGTGAGGAAAACCGACTATATTCGGTGAAAGAAAAGGTATGTTCAGTGAAGTCACAAGTGGTGAATTTTGTAATTAATGGGAAGTTAGTTCTCTTGGAACTGGACACTGGTGCTGCAGTGTCAACATTGTCTAGAGATTGGGCAGATACCTTACAATTGAATGTAAAATCAGGTAAAAAATCTTTAAGTGCTTATGATAATGTACCGATTAAGGTCTATGGCAAGGTGTCGGCAAAAGTAGGTTATAATGGAAAAGAAATTGTCCAGGATTTTTATGTAGTGGATTCACATAATCCTAGCCTATGTGGTAAGGATCTCATGGAAAAAGTGGGAATTTTCTTGGCGGGCCTAGATGAATTGTCGATAGTTAAAACAATTAAAAGTGCCGAACAAATGTTAGACAAATATTCAGTGGAGGCAGATAAGCCAATTAATAGCATGTTCGCAAAAATTCACCTGAAAAGTGGGGCTTCACCTAAATTTTTCAAGGCAAGAACAGTGCCGTTTCATTAAAGCAATTGGTAGAATCAGCCCTGGAAAAGCATGTGGCAGAAGGCATCTTAGAGCCAATTACACATAGTGAGTGGGCAGCCCCAATTGTACCAGTGTTGAAGGCAGATCGGAAATCCTTGAGAATCTGTGCAGACTTCAAGGAACTGAACAACCGCATACACTGTGAGAAGTACCCTTTACCTAAGATAGATGAGTTGTTGTCAGTGGTCTGCAAGGGAGCAATTTTTTCTAAGATTGACCTGAAAGATGCTTACTTGCAAATTCCTGTAGAGGAGAGCCAGAAATTATTAGTGATTAATACCCCACAAGGGGTTATTTAAGTATAAAAGACTTCCTTTTGGACTCTCCTCGTCTCCAGCAATTTTTCAGAGATTCATGTCCCAGTTGTTAGTTAACATTGAAGGTGTGGCTAGTTTTTAGATGACATTATTGTATGTGGGGAGAATGAGGAAGTGCATGATGCTAGATTAGAACAAGTTTTGAATCTTTTGCAAAAGCACAATGTGAAGATTAATAAGGGAAAAACAACGTTGAAGACCAAGGCCATTGAATATCTGGGGTACCATATTTCAGGTAAGGGCTTTACTCCTTCTCACAAAAATGTAGCTGCTATAATAGATGCCCCAGCCCCAACATCAGTTGGGGAAGTACAGTCTTTTGTTGGGATGGTTACATATTTTTGTAAGTTCGTGAAGAACTTTTCAACAAAATTAGCACCCTTGTATGAATAGTTGAAAAAAGGGGCTAGATTTAAGTGGGCAGCCAGAGAGGAAAATGCATTCAGGAATATTAAGCAGGAATTGATCAATTCTCCAGTGCTCACTAATTTTACAGGTAGACTCCCGTTAAAACTGGAGGTAGATGCTTCCCCAGTAGGAGTGGGTTGTGTATTATTACAGGAAGTAGATGGTCAGGATAAAGTAGTATATTTTGCTAGCAAGAAATTATCTCCTGCAGAACAGAATTTCTTCTCAGTTAGATAAAGAAGCCTTAGCTTTGGTATAAGCTGTAAAAAAAACTGAGGTATTTTCTGCTGGGGAGGAAATTTCTTGCTAGAACAGATCATAAACCCCTGCTAGGATTGTTTGGCAGAGGTAAGCAGATTCCAGTTAATGCCAATGCTAGAATTCAAAGATGGGCATTACTACTCTCTCAGTTTGAGTATGATTTAGAGTTTAAGCCAGGCAAGGATAATGTAGTAGCTGATGCATTAAGTAGATTGCCTGTGACAGAAGAATTAAATTCCAGTATTCCAGTGGAGTATGTTAACCTGGTGGAATCTATGTCTTTTGAGGATATTTCATTTCAGACTATTAGGAAGGCAACTGGTAGAGATCCTAAATTAAAACTGTTGTTGATAAATGTCAAATATGGTTGGAATGATAATTTGTTATTGTCAGAGTATGCTGCAGTGAAGGCTGACCTTAGTATTCACCAGGATGTACTCTTGTATAGGAATAGTGTGGTGGTGCCTGGGGAACTGAGATGTAAGATTTTGGAACAGCTGCATGTAGGCCATAATGGCATAAATGCTATGAAAGCAGAAGCTAGAAGTTGGGTTTGGTGGACAAAAATAGACCAGGATATTGCTGAGGTAACAAAAAATTGTCATATTTGCTTTAAGAATTATCAGAAACCACAGGCCCCAGTACTTTCTTGGCCATGCACTGAAAAACCCTGGTCTAGACTTCATGTAGATTATGCGGGACCTATGGATAATAAATATTACCTAGTGGTGGTGGATTCATACACCAAATTTCTGGATGTGCATGTGTGTAATTCCACCACATCATCTGTAACTTGTGAATTACTAAGGAAAACATTTTGTAATTTTGGATTGCCAGACATAATTGTCTCAGACAATGCTCCTTATTTTGTTTCTGTGGAAATGGAGGATTTTTTTTCGGAAAAATGGTTTTAAACAAGTAACACCTGCCCCCTATAATCCTTCTTCAAATAGTCTAGCAGAGAGAGCAGTGAGATCCTTGAAAGAAGGGTTAAAGCGGTTTACGGAAGGAACTATTAATACAAGGCTTTGTAGATTTTTATATAATCAAAGGAAAACTGTTCATTCTACTACTGGTAAATCTCCTTCTGAATTACTGTTTAATAGACACTTTAAAGTGCACATGGAAGCAGTAAAGACAGATCCCAATAAAGAGAAATCGGTAACTAGCTTGGCCAGTCAGTTGGCTCAGGGAGAGGAATTGTTGTTTAATAAGGGGGATGCAGTATATGCAAGGAATTTTGGAAGTGGAAAGCCCTGGGTGAAAGGGAAAATTAGGGAGGTCCTGGGCCGCAGGAACTTCACTGTGCAAGTGCAGAGTTTTGGGAACATCAATTGGAAAAGGCATGCCAATCAGCTCATGCCAAGGTTCACAGGGAATTTTGAAGACCCTTCAGGTGGGGGTGGGGCAACTAGTGATATCCATCCTAATAATGAAGAGATAGCAGCACCTGCAGGAGACCGGGAGGCAGAGCAAGGGGCAGTAGAGGGTAATGGGGATACAGTTAACCCTATGGACTCTACAAGGAGTAATTCAGAAGAATGTTTCCCAGAAGTAACAGGTCAGGACTCCCAGTTGAGAAAATCAGGAAGAGTCATACGACCGCCTGATAGACTTAACCTGTAGGGATATAGTTTTTTAAAAGGGGAGGAATGTTGGGATTGAGTACTACAGATGTTGGTGGTAGCATGTTTGGAGCAGATGCTCTTTTGTTTATGATCTTGTTAATAATATTTCATGTACCTGATAATGTTTTTGTTGTTGTTACTGGCGGAGAATAAAACCATGTGGACGAAGATTGTTTGTCTGACCAAAACCATAACACTTCCCTTTCTCCTAGCACAGTGACCTCACCTTGTTCTGTTGTGAAGACCTCTTGGAACCTCTTGTTGAGTTCATCACACACCTCTTTGTCATTCTCTGTATACCTGTCCTCGCCTGTTCTAAGTTTCACTACCTGTTCTTTCACTGTTGTTTTCCTTCTGATGTGACTGTGGAGTAGCTTTGGTTCGGTTTTGGCTTTGTTTGCTATATCATTTTCATAACTTTTCTCTGCTTCTCTTCTCACCCTGACGTACTCATTCCTGGTTCTCTGGTATCTCTCTCCGCTTTCTGTTGTTCTGTTATTCCGGAAGTTCCTCCACGCCCTTTTGTTCAGTACCTTTGCTTCCATACATGCCCTATTATACCATGGATTCTTCTTTTGCTTCTCGGATTTTTCCTTTTGGGCCGAGATGTATCTGCTTACTGCCTCCTGACACTTTTGGGTGACATAGTCCATCATATCTTGTACAGACTTAGCTCTGAGGTCTGTGTCCCAAGGTATTTCCTTTAGGAAGCTTCTCATCTCCTCATAATTTCCCTTTCGGTATGCCAGCCTTTTGTTTCCTAGTTCTTTTTTTTTGGGGGGGGGGGGGATAATTCCTAGCTCTACCAGGTACTCAAAGTTCAATACACTGTGATCACTCATTCCCAAGGGCGCTTCCATCTTGACTTCCCTTATATCCCACTCATTTAGGGTAAATATCAGATCAAGCATTGCTAGTTCATCCTCTCCTCTCATTCTTGTTGGATCCTTGATGTGCTGGCTTAGAAAGTTTCTTGTTGCCACGTCCAGCAGCTTAGCTCTCCATGTTTCTGGTCCTCCTTGCGGGTCTCTGTTCTCCCAATCTATCTTCCCATGGTTGAAGTCTCCCATGATTAGTAGTCCAGATCCATTCCTGCTAGCAACACACACACACTGTGTGTGTGTGTGTGTGTGTGTGTGTGTGTGTGTGTGTGTGTGTGTGTGTGTGTGTGTGTGTGTGTGTGTGTGTGTGTGTGTGTGTGTGTGTACACGAACACATACAGTGTTATTAGACTGAGGACCGTGAGGGCCATCCTAGTGTGTTATACTTCATACTGGTGGGATTTATATGTATTTACAATTTTTTAGGAGGAATTGTTATTGTTGTGTCCCATATCCTTGTAGTCTTTTGCAGGAGAGGAGTCCAGTTCCCGTCATCATTTTCACGGTAGTGTGTCAGTGTGGTAACAACTGGGATTTCCTGGCATTTGATTATTGTGGAGTAATACCAGTGTGTGTTTATACAAGTGTTGTGTTCCCAGGGCTATAATAAATGTTATTATATATATACTTATGTGGCTGACACGTTAACGAAATTTTGGTAGACTTGTGGTGAAGTGTCAGTAACGTGGCTGTGAGAAATGACAGCTGGCAGCTCGGTCAAGTATCGTAATTCACAGGAGTAATTATCGATCCGTGGGGTCGCTAATCACATACCAAAGTTGATCAGGAGTGTGTGATCTCCTCTGTGTTCCACATTTGCGTTTGATAGCTGAAGGCTACGGGTGGTCAGCAGGTACAACATATATAATTGAAGTGTCACGAAGCCTAGTGTGTCATTACTGTGGTTGCAGTAAGTGGTTATTGCTACCGGGTTGCGAAGAGTTGGGCTGTGTTCTAAGTGGTAATTAGAGCACTGTAGTCATTGCAACCGGGTAGTAAAGTGTTGGGCCGTCTTCTAATATAGTGAAGTTAGAGCACCGTATGTGCTTGTTATTGCAAAGGGGTTGTAAACTCTTGGGTCATGATTGTTATTTTTTTTATTGATATAAAAAGCCAAAGTCCAAATCACATAACAAGGAGATAACAGAAAAAATAATACAAAGTCGGCATAAGACATAACACATGGCACAGGAAATAGACAAAATACATCATGTAAAAGGCAAAAGGAACAACAACAAAACATGAACATAGAGACAAATACCGCTATAACTGAAAGGGGCGGATAGCAAAATACAAACCCGGGCACCCCAAACCTCACACAGAGGAGCACGATAATACAAAAAAGGCATGAGCCAGAGACATAGGAGCAATAAGTACTCACACCATAGTAACATAAAAAGGCATAAATAATAAAGCGTGTACAGAACAAAACAATAGGCCCACGCTGGAGCCAGGAAAGAAACACAACCACACACATCCACACCAAACCACCCCGAAGGAAAAGGGAGAACAAACACACAAGCACAGGAGCAGCCTCAACAGAAACAAAACACACACACCCTGCCCAGCCCCCACCGAGGAGGCCCCTAGGAGGGCCAGGGACCCAAGTCGAACCGGAACAGACCCACCCTACCCACCCACAGCCACGATCCAAGAACCCAACCCGAACCTACCCCCATAGCGCAGCACAAAGCCCCCTAAGCCCCTTCCCCCCCAAAAAATAATTGTCCACTTACACAAAGGCAACCCCATGAATATAGGCATCAGTAAACCAACGGCAAAAGGCCTCCGGAAAGGCGTGCTGCAGCCACCACCAGGTGTACCGCATGAGGCCCCTCAAAAACCCAAAAACCCTAGCAACCCCATAACCCTCCCTCCGACCAACCCACACAATACACATAGTCAGCGACGAGAATACATAAGGTATTCCGCACCCGACTAGAACCCCGCGGAAAGGACAGAAACAAAAATCGCAGAAAACCACCCCGTTACCCCGGCCCACAAACCACGCCCAACACATCACGAAACCAATCAACCAAACCACGCAACCACTCACAAAATTAAAAGACATGCAACTGAGACTCTGGTAACCCACAGTGCACACATTCCACAGAGGCGCGCAAACCCAGCATGCACAGCCGTTCAATTGTCGCCAACGACAAATGTAACATGTGAAACAACAACTCCCGCTGCTGCGGCACCAAACCCGCGCCCCCAATGCCTCCCACACCTCCCCCCAGTCCCAACACAGGAACATGGCCTCCACCTGTGGCCCAGACACGACAAAACAACACCCCATAAACCGCCTTAACTGAAAAAGACAGATAATCAGGACAACGGCAGACAGCCTGAAGAATGTCCACCGCCCAAGGGTAAACAGGAGGGGTACACAGGGCTACCTCCTGACAGACAAAAAATTCCACCAAGAAACTAAACCGAATCGAGCAATAAAAAATGCACAAAGCATTAAGCCCCCCACCCATCTCCAACCCCTGACGCAACGAGACCCAGAACAACGCCCGAGCCCTGGTAAACACGTCAGGAATACCGACTCCACCCTCCCACACAGTCAACGCCAACGTCGAACGACGTACCGGGTGGTAACGACCACACCACACATACCTATAGACCTGACGTTCCAACCCCAGAGCCAACCGGCGATCTAAGGGGAAGCACCAAACCACGAACCAGACACGCGACAACACCTTGCAAGTAACAAGTAAGGCCCGCTGATAGATCGTTAACGGGCGCACTGACAACATCCCAACCGCAACACCGATACTACGAGAAACCACATCAAATTATAGGCCAAAGAGCGTTTGTAGGAAGCGAACCAGTTGATCCCCAGAACCCACAGAGAGGAGACCACCGGAAACCAAGACCACCCCCCCCCCACACAAGGCGAGAGGATCACCCACCTACACCCATGATACCGGACTTAGCATGATTAACCCGGGCACCAGTGGTCAACTCAAACCTCTCATCCACGTTCTGCACAGTTCCAACAGAACCCTCAGAGGCCACGAACAGAACGGTATCATCTGCATAACCGCAGATGGGCAACCGAAGACCAGAAGGACACCAGGGATGGGGGGATGATCTTCTTCTTGAGGTTATCTTGAGATGATTTTGGGGCTTTTTAGTGTCTCCGCGGCCCGGTCCTCGACCAGGCCTCCACCCCCAGGAAGCAGCCCGTGACAGCTGACTAACACCCAGGTACCTATTTTGCTGCTAGGTAACAGGGGCATAGGGTGAAAGAAACTCTGCCCAATGTTTCTCGCCGGCGCCTGGGATCGAACCCAGGACCACAGGATCACAAGTCCAGCGTGCTGTCCGCTCGGCCGACCGGCTCCCTTTGATTAAGACACAATCCTTGACCGCCCGAAAAAATGGCTCCTGAAAGAGCACATAAAGAAGCATGGAAGGTGGACAACCCTGCCACACAGAACGGCGCACAGGGAAAGAAGAACTCAAGAACCCATTGATGCAAACCCGACTACAACAACGAGCGTACAACATCCACACCCAACGAACAAACAAAGGGGGAAACCCAAGCCGCTCCAACACACGAAAAACAAAGGCAAGTGATACACAGTCGAAAGCCATCGACCAATCCAGGCAGAGCATCGCCGCCGACAAACGAGATTCCGACACATAGAGAAGCACATCCCGAAACAACGAGTTACACTGCAGCAAAGAGCGGCCAGGAACACCACAAAACTGTTCCGCAGAAACAACAGATGCAACAACACTTCGACACCACCCAGCTAAAACCTTGGACAGGACCTTATAGTCCACATTCAACAATGTAATGGGCCTCCAGTTCGTGAAGAACCGTAAATCGCCCGGCTTCGGGAACAGCCATACGATCCCATCGCACTGGGGCACAGGCAGAACGCACCCCGAAGGCAAGCCCGCACCACCTACAAAAGAACACTCCCCAGTTCATCCTAAAAAGCAACATAAAACTCCACAGGAAGGCCATCCGAGCCCGGCACCTTCCCGGAACGAAACGACCTGACCACACTGAAAAGCTCCACCAACGAATCATCGTCCACTAAACGAGTACAATCTGCAGCAGACAACCACGGAACGCACTCACTCAAGAAACCATCTGCAAGCGCGTCATCCCCCTCCACCTCCCCATAGAGCGCTAACAACTCTTGCCGAACATAATACACCACTCCATCGGTGTCAGAAACGACGGACCCATCCGGCCACTGCAGAGCCATAAAAAGAACAGAATCATGCGCAGCCTTCACCTTCCATAAAAGAAAGGGAGAAAGCCATCCCTGTTGACACGCTCATCCACACGGGCACGCACACGAACTCCCTCAGCCCACTCATTCCGCAAACCACAAATACGCTCCTTACACTCCGCAATCTCCCCAAAACAGTCAATCCCAGCATTCAACCGCACATACAACCGCGAAAGCCGTGCCCGCAGCAAGCGCAGCAACCCAAACCTGCCTGCAGCATCCCGCTTGGCAACCACCCGAAAAATCGAGTAACTAATAACGAGTAACAGTAACTCGAACTGGGATTAATCAGCTGTCTGGTGTACAGGGATTAATGGGGATTACTTACTGAATGCTCGACGGGTAGAGTGTTTGTGTAATTCCGAGTTACTAGCAACAGCTGTACAGTTTGATTTGTCTGTGGGAGACAAGATTAAGTTAACGTAAGTGTTACTTTAATATTAACGTAAATCAATTAGTTATTGATTGTTGATCGTCTGAGGGGCGGAGTATTAATAATTAATGTAAGAATAGAATTTAATTGAGGAGAGTTGCTGGAGTTGCCAGTAACCCCATTAGTCATTGTCATGTCATTGATAGGCTGCCAGTTTGATTGCATTGCAACCGCCATTGCAGGGAAGGGCTGCAAGAAGTGTAAAGTAACTGAGAGGAACTTACTGAAGACGTGTCTCCTAATCTACCTTGTTGTTGTTGCACAGGGATTACAGATTAGTGTGTTTTGCTTGATTGATTCCTCTGTGATCACTCAGTATCTTCAAGTTAGTTAATTTTGCAGCACACGTGGCTGGTGTCTAGCTGTCAGTAAAGGTGTCACAGGAAGGATTTCGAGTAACGTCATTAATATTTCTTTCGTTGTTGTAGTAGTTAGTACTTTGTTGAATAAACTGTATTATTATGTTAAACACTGTCTTTTCATACAGCCCACACATTTTATTGATTTACATATGTTCTGTCACGGTGCATGAAATTACTATTGCTATTCATATTGAGTCTGCCTTTGAGATTAGAGCTGAATTCATAGCACCACACAACAAAATAAATGTTGTGAGATCCCGTGACCTACTCGTTAGATTCGAACCGGCGATTTGCGAAGGTCAACGGCCTAGGTGAAGGGGGGGTTTAAACTTTTGAAGTCTCGGCGTTTGCTTGCGCTTAGTCAATTTTTCTTCTATGGTCTCTAGAGTGAGGAATGAGCTGCTTACTACACTCAGCGTGTTAGCTAAGCAAATCCTTCATCAGGAGACCAATCTAGACTTTTAGTTAAAGTTGACGGATGTAATATTAGAATATTATAACAGGAATAAGGACAAATAAATTAAATGTCTTCAAAATTAAAATTCCAAAACATCAACTTTTTCACAAGGGTCTCCCACCGAATCTCAACCTGTTGGATTTCCCTAAGTTGCACAGAGATAATCAATCCCTAACATCTTCATTATTTCAGGCCCACACTCAAGTCAGATTCTATCCCTGAGTTTTTCCTAGATAACCATATACTCTACCGCAGATATAGACCTAATAAGTTAAAGGAGAACGACAATTGGGCTAACGTTGATCAGCTAATCCCTATCAGCCTATGGCCAGAGATCATGCCTCTGGCCCATGGCCCTCTCTTACACTACGGTTTCAACAAGACCTACAACGCCCTAAAACAGGACTACTACTGGCCAGGTATTGTTCGTGACGTCAAGACCTTAGTGAATACCTGTCACACCTGTCAGATGGCAGGTAAGCCGAACGCTCCCATACCCAAGGCACAGCTGATTCCGATCCCAGTGCCTTTGGAACCGTTCAGTAAGCTCTTAATCGACTGTGTCGGTCCTGTGTTGCTTGTCCAGGACAATCTCAGGTAAGATACATATCAGTAATATCTTAAGTCCTCCCACCAGGCTCCCTATAGCAGTTCCCGTCAAGAACAGTACGGCTGCTAACGTTGTGAAGCACCTAGTGAAGCAGTGCCCACAGTGCGGACATCCCCAGGAGAGTCAAAGTAGTTGTGGCACCATCCTCTCCAACGACCTGTGTAAGGAAACTAGCATCTCCCAGGCACAGTCTAGCTTTTATTATTTTGTTTCTCCTGACTACAATGGTTTCAACTCTTTGATTTCTACTTCCGAAATCAGAAAAGATCTTCCTACCTACGAACCAAATCCAAATAAGCGTGCTCCTCTAGGCAACTTGACCAGGTTTCAGCCCAAATACCTTAAAACCACTTCACACTCCATTTCATATGAACGGCTATAACCATTATCTTCTACTAATCCTGTTCTCGCCTCGCCAGATGGCAAGAAACTCTTCATCCCCAATATCGACACCAGCAGCACAAGTTTCAGGGATGTCGTGATAGCGCAGTGAGATAGGATCAGGCTATCCAGCTACTACCATCATAAAGGAGCCACTCAGCATCCTACCCAGTGTGCAACACAATGAACCATCCAATCTACAAGGCTACATTAACATCTTCTCGGATCACCATTCCCGTCGATCCATTCAGCCGGCTCAGTTCTCCAACCAACTCATACTCACTGAGCCCTGCAGCAATACATCAACATCTTCTCCAATCACCATCCTCTTCAGTTCCTGCAGCAGATGCAGTTCTCCTACCAGTGCTTGCTTCACTGGGCCTTGTACCAGCAGAACTACAATCGCAACATCTTCTTCATCAAAGGCTCGGACAACGTCGTCGCCGAAGCACTATCCCGAGTCCACGAGGTGGAACCTCCCACTTCAACTCTCCACTCAGCAGCAGCATCTCAGGCGATAGGAACAGGCTTCTGGGAGGAGCCGTTGCGGTTATCTCCTGCATAGCCATAGATTCTGCCTGATCCTTACCACCAACGTATCTGTATGCTCTAATATCAAGATTGAACATCAACGACCAGAATAATACATGCCTAAAATATATTGGTTGTCTAGACACACCTCCTTCCCTTCCACCCTCCAATACCCGTGACACCAAAATACCTGCTCTCTCGGCAGGAGACCAGGCGCCATTCGCTAACGATTGTTCTTCTGCCGCCCAATAGTTATACCTACAGATTTCGCGCCAGCTATGACATCATGCCCCGTATGATGTCATAGCTTGCAGGCGTCCAGTCATCAGACTACCCTTGGAGTGTTCTCAGCTTTAACATCTACTCTCGCTCTCCCGGGTGACGGTAGATGCGTCTTTTAATTGTAATTACAAAGCAATAAGATGCTTATCTGAAGATACTAACAAGGTTAGGTAAGGTCGGTGTTTTCTATGAAGCTTTTTAAGGGTATCTATTATGTTTAGTATATCACCTATGCACGTAGTTAATAAGTCAATATTGACTTTACGAATTTGCGAGAACGGGTTGCCCTGTCCCCCAGTCCTCCCCGCCATTCCCCCCTCACCCGTCTCCTCGGCTTCCCAACCATTCCCTACTCTACCATCCCCTCGTCCTCCCCACTCCACCATCCCCCTCTTCCTTCCCACCATGCCCCACTCCCCTGTCCCTTTGTCCTCCCCACCATTCTTCATTCCCCCATTCCTTCGTCCCCACTATCCCGAACTTCCCCGCCTCCTCGTCCTTCCCACCATTACCCTCTCCCTTGTCCCCTCGTCCTCCCCACCATCTCTCACTTCCGTCCCCTCGTCATCCCTACCATTCCCCACTCCCTCGTCCGATGCCTTCCCAAATGGTTTAACGTTTCCCATCAAAAAGTTGGGTACATCAATTGATCTGATGTTCTCCGGATTGTGTCTTATTTTTGTCATCAGTTGTGTCATGATTTTTTTGTCATAGTTTGTGTGTCATGATTTTTTTGTCAGTTTGTGTGTCATTGAGACCTGTCAAAAATTTGGTGGTGATGGACCTTTAAATATTGTCTAGGGGAAATAAATGATTTTACTTGAGCCTAGGGGAAAATCAAGGAGTAAGGAAAACAGCCTAGTGCAAAGACACAAATTTATACGCACAAGACAAACGATATTACATATATTAAATGTTGTTCCTTACTACACAAGGTCATTATGAACTAATATAAGTCCCTAGCGGGCTCTAGATACCCTAAGGCTCACCGTCCTAAACCTGGAACCGTGCACACAGCCACCACAGCTATCAACCGATGACACTTATATTTACACCTCTAGGAAACCTGGACTCTTTCTTATAGAACATCTCCAAAGTCTGCATTACTACTCTACCCTATCTTGCATCCCTGTTTAGATACCAAGGAAGGCTTATCTGACTGTACAGCTGGAGAAATAACCCTCAGAGAGCAGGATCTGGTCGTCAGCGATACACCTCCCCTCCACTCAAGATGGCGTCCACCTCTCTTGCGTCATCGCTTCTTAATACTCTATTCTTTACATTTGCAATCAAACCCCTTTATTCACTTTATTTACCATATTCACCATGCATGCTTTTAGATTGAGTCTATTTTTCCCTCACATAGGCTATTCCAGTTCACATTATTCCTGACAATCTCCAGTTGAAAAGGTACTACTTTACTGGGCGGAGTATTACTGGTAACGCCCGGCCTCCCTGAAATCAGCTGTAGATTTATTCTAATAAACATTCTCCACTGTGTCCACCAACATTTTATAATTGAAACTAACCTTCACAGGAGGTAAGGTTAGTAACACCCTCATTAAGACGTGGAGAAAAAATGAGAAATTCATATATGAATTTCACATTTTTTTTCACGTAACATTAACACCTCAAACCAATTTCATAATAATTGTAAAGAGACAGTAAATGATATAAAATAAACAATAGATACACAATAATATATACATACATCACTGTGCAGTAGTACAACCCTAAGTCACCCAAGGTTTTGGCAATCTAGAAAGTGCATCTGCTACTATATTTAATTTTCCTGGAATATGTTTGATGACCAGATTGTACTCTTGCAGCAATAAAGACTACCTTAATATTCTCTGATTGGAACTCTTCATGCTAGCAATAAATGTTAAGGGGTTGTGGTCAGTAAACATTTCAACAGTATTGACAGATAGATAAATGTCAAATTTTTTAACAGCTAGTAATAATGATAAAGCCTCTTTCTCCACTGTGGAGTAATTCTCTTGATATTTGGTAATTTGTTTAGAATAGTAATGTATTGGATGATTAATACCCTCATCATTCTCTTGCATTAGCACAGAACCAGCACCCCAATCCGAGCATCTATATATACTTTGAATGGCTTAGAGTAGTCAGCAGTAGCTAACACTGGACCAGATGACAACATTCCTTTTAGTTTAGTAAATGTATCCTGACATTCCTGGGACCATCTAAACTTTACATTTTTACATAGCAAGTTTGTCAAAGGACCTGCAATTGCTGCAAAAAAATTACAGAACTTCCTATAATAAGCACACATTCCTAGATATCTTTGTACCTCCTTCTTGCTAGTCAACACTGGATACTCTAATATATCATTTATTTTATTTTTGAGTGGTAACACCTTCCCATTTCCCACTTCATATCCTAAGTAACAAATACTAGCTCTAGCAAAAGTACATTTATGTAAGTTTCAGTTAAATTAGCCTCCTTTAAGCATTTTAATAGTTTAGCCAAACCTTTCATATGGTCCTCCTAATTATTGTGATAAATTACAATATCAATATCCAAGTAAGCTCTACATTGTGGTATGTCTTTTAACACTAAGTTCATAAGACGCTGGAAAGTTGCTGGGGCATTTTTCAGCCCAAAAGGCATTACAGTGAATTCATACAACCCATCTGCAGTTATAAATGCACTCATCTCTCGAGCTCTTGGTGTTAAAGGAATTTGCCAGTACCCTTTTGACAAATCTAGTTTGGTTACAAACTTGGCTTTACCAATACTGTCTATAGTGTTAGTAAATCAATCATCTAATCTAGGTATTGGAAAGTTATCATCAACAGTCATTACATTTAGCTTACGGTAGTCAATGACCAACCTGAGAGTTCCATCCTTCTTTGGAACCAAAATACGAGGACTATTCCAACTGCTGCTGCTAGGTCTCACCAATCCATGTTGAAGCATGTAGTCGACTTCTTTCCGGATGAGATTCAGCTTTGCAGGATTGACTCTATATGGGTGTGACTTGACTGGTTGGTTGTCTGTCACCTCAACGTCATGGTGAATAATTGTAGTCTAGGTGGGAATATCGCCAAAGATGTCTGCATGAGAAGTCAGCAACTGCTTAAGTCCTGCTTCTGCTCTGATGACAAATTTTCCACCAACTTCTGGACATTAGCCAACAACTCCCCATTGCTAAAATAAGGTACATGAGCATTAGGTACATTATCAAAATTACAGTCCCCATTATTCTTATCTACATGGGCTACACTAAGCACCTGGTTGGTATTGGTAGTTCCCTTCTGTGTTAGTTTCATCCTATTCACATGCACTACTATTTCCTTTCTCTTGAAATCATGTTTCTGGATTACATAATTGGTGGGACTGAGCTTCTTTATCATTGTATAAGGACCTTGGAACCTAAGCAACAATGTTGGTCCCTGTCGTGCAATTAGTACCACCACTTTATCACCGTTCTCAAAATGTCGTTGCTTTGTCTCTTTATCATATTGTGCCTTCATTTTGCCTTGAGCTTCTTTAAGATGACTCAAGGCTTTAGCCCTATTTTTGTTTTACTTTTGTTGTAATTTATCAATACAATCTACCTGCACAACACTCTTCGGACTTCCGACCAACTTACTTCTTAAGATGGTTAGTGGACCTCTCACCTCATGGCCAAAAACTAATGAGTTGGGTGAACACCCCAGGGACTCCTGATAAGTATCCCTCAGTGCCTGAGCATCAGTGGAAGACCATCATCCCAGTCTCTGCCAGTTTCCATGCAACTGGTTCTCAGCATTTGCTTAAGGGTTTGGTGCATCCTTTCCAAAGCACCTTGGCTCTCAGGATGGTAAGTAGTGGATGTCTTATGGATGATGCCAAACTCCTCACAAAACTGCTGAAAACCTTTGAAAGTAAAATTAGCCACATTATCTGTCTGTATTACTTTTGGTAAACCAAAAATAGTACAAAATTTCATTATGTGCCTTACTACCACTTTCGTTGTAGCATTTCTTACAGGGAATGCCTCAGGAAAAAGTGTAGTCTGACACATCATGGTAAGTAAATAAGTAATTATCAAAAGAAGGCACCAAACCAGGAAGGCTATGTAGCACCATCAAATGCGCAAAATAATCAGAGGGCGCTAAATATCACCAAGGATGCCAAAACGAGAACAAAAACGCATAAGGCGAACAATATCAAAAGTATCCGAGTCACCAAGAATTCTATTGAGGGACAGGTGACCGCGAGGGGCGGTCGGAAAGCAAGACACACGCTCGTCCTGGAAGTCAGGACATTCATGAAGGACATGCATGACCGTAAGAGGGACAATGCAACTAGGACAATAAGGAGCAGGGCGGCACTCCATCAAGTGACCATGGGTTAAGCAAGTATGGCCAATACGCAACCTCGCCAGAGCTGTTTCCCACCGCCGGTTACGGTGGAAGGAGGACGGCCACGAGAAACACAACATTTAAGAGTACATAGTTTGTTACCAGTAACAGGCAACCAAGAAGCCTGCCAACGGGTAAGGACGGAGGAATGGATAACCGGGTAAAAGTCGGAATACGGAATACCTTTACGAGAGATGGGACAAGAACGGACAGCTTCCTTGGCGGCAGCATCCGCACGCTCATTTAAAGACACACCAATATGGCTGGGAACCCAACAAAACTCAACCGACTTAAATTTACTGTGAACAAGAAACAGTCAATGCTGGATCTCAACAACTACTGGATGAACCGGATTAAAGGACCCGAGAGCCATGAGGGCACTACGAGAGTCAACAACAACTACAAAGGAAGACTGACAACGAGAAAGCAGGAGACGAAGAGCATAGAGAATAGCATAATGCTCCGCTGTAAAGATGCTAGTCTCCGGAGGTAAGCGACACATATAAGTGCGATCAGGAAAAACAATAGAGTAGCCAACACCGTCCGCAGACTTAGACCCATCGGTGAAGACAGAAACGGAGCGGGAGTGGGAAGAAAAGTGCTCAAGGAAAACGCGTTTTAGAACCGTAGGAGGGGTAAAAGCTTTAGTGATACGGGTCAAGGATGTACAAAACCACGGAAGAGGGACTCTCCACGGGGGCAAAGAAGGAACAACATGAGGAGAAACATTAGAAATACGAACGGACAGAGAGTCCTGTAGGCGAGATAACCGGACAGAAAGAGGGAGGTTTTGAAGAGGAACAGGAACCGCAGGAGGGGTAAAAGTTAAAGCACGACAGAGGCGAGAGGAAGGATGTTGTAAGGACCGCGCAAGATAGCGAAGACAGTAGCGATCACGGCGGTCTTGGAGAGACAGGAAGCCAGTGTCAACATACAAGCTAAGGACAGGAGTCGAACGAAAGGCACCAGAACTGAGGCGCAACCCAGTATGGTGCAAAGCATCAAGACGGCGAAGAGTAGGAGAAGCAGACGAGTAAGCAGGGCAACCATAATCGAGCTTAGACAGGAGGAGAGAGGAATGTAAAGCAAGGAGAGTGCGCCTATTTGCCCCCCAAGAAGTATGGGACAAGACCCGAAGGAGGGTAAGGCCCTTAGAGCACTCAACACGGAGGTAAGAGATATGGGGAGACCAAGACAAACGAGTGTCAAGGAATAACCCCAAAAGCTTCGCGGAATCTTTGTACTCAAGGGGATGACCATAAAGTGACAAAGTGGGACGAAGAACGACCTGTTTCCGCATAAAAGTCATGGCACAATTCTTAGAAGTAGAGAACTTGAAGCCATGATTGGTGGCCCAAGACTACACGGCATCAATTGCAAGTTGAAGCCGGCGCTGAAGGATAGGCGAATCATCACCCTGACAGCAAAGGGTAAGATCATCGACATTGAGAGCGGAGAAGACACCTGAAGGAAGAGAGGAAAGAAGATCATTGAGGGCAACCAGAAAAAGAGTAGTGCTCAGAACACTACCCTGGGGCACACTGCCTCTTCTCTGCTGAGAAGAGGCAGAGAGAGCGGTACCAAGGCGCACCCGAAAGGAACGACGAGAGAGGAAGCTGCGGAGAAAGAGAGAGAGACGACCACGAAGGCCAAAGAATGAAGTTGAGATAGAATATGATACCGCCAAGTGATGTCGTAAGCCTTTTCCAGGTCAAAAAGGACGGCAACAACGGAGGTCTTCCCAGCAAAAGCCGTACGAATATAGACCTCCAAGTTCACCAGGACATCTGTCGTGCTGCGGCACTTGCGGAAACCAAATTGAGAAGGGGAGAGGAGGTGATGGTGTTCTAAGAACCATATCAGACGAACGTTAACCATACGTTCAAAGAGTTTGCAGACACAACTTGTGAGGGCAATAGGGCGAAAGTCCTTAGGGAAAGTACCCAGAGACCCCGGTTTGCGAACAGGGAGGACAACGGCATCGAGCCAGTCCTCAGGGACTGACGACGACTCCCAGATCCGATTATACAGAATCAGTAAATACTGAGACGTGCACGGAGGGAGATGGCGAAGCATCTCATAATGAATACCATCGGAGCCCGCCGCCCTAGAACCGCAGAGGGCCTGGGCAGAACGAAGTTCAGAGTGAGAGAAGGGATCATTATAGGGAAGGTGAAGACGAGTGCAGAAATCTAAAGGACGAGACTCAAGGACAGGTTTACGAAGAAGGAAAGATTGGGGAAGATGAAGACCAGAGCTAACAGAAGAAAAGCGGGAACCCAGTACGGAAGCCACCTGCAACGGGTCCGCCACAAGAGTATCATGGAGGTGAAGGACCGGTGAAACATCGGGAACGAACTTACCCGCTATCTTGCGGTTACGCTTCCAGATCTGGGCCAGAGGAGTTTCGAACGTAATTGTTGAGACAAAAGATGCCCAACATTCACGTTTAGCCATACGGATGGCCCTACGGGCCACCGCACTCGCTTTCCGAAAGAAAAGAAAAGAATCAGTCGTCTGCTTACGGCGATGCCTCTTCCAGGCTGCACGCTTACAGCGGACAGCCCGAGCACAGTCCGCATTCCACCAGGGAACGCACTTCCGTGGACCCCGAGAGGAAGAGCGAGGAATAGAGCGGAGGGCAGCGTCAAAGACAGTATCATGAAAAAGGAGGAGAGCGTGAGAGAGAGGCAGAAGGGAGAGGTCAGAGAGAGCAGCACTGAGGGTAAATAGGGTCCAGTCCGCCTTAGCAAACTGCCACCTAGGGAAAGAGAGGGAAGGGCGAAAAGAGAAAAAGGAAACAAGGATGGGGAAATGATCACTGCCATGGAGGTCATCAAGAACCTGCCACGTGAAATCTAAGTAAAGAGAAGAATAGCAGAGAGAAAGATCAAGACAAGAAAGGGTGCGAGTTCGAGAGTCCACATGAGTGGGCTCACCAGAATTCAGAAGAGACAGGGAAGAAGAGGAGAAACGGCTCAAGAAGGCGACCCCGGGTATTCGTCAGAACGTCACCCCAAAGAGAATGACGACAATTGAAGTCACCCAGCAGGAGCACAGGCTCCGGCAAGGAGTCTAGGAGGTGTTTTAAATCAGGAAGAGAAAGCGGGACACTCGGGGGGAGATAAATGGAACAAACTGTGTACCATTTCCCCACAAAGATACGAGCAGCAGAACAATGGAGAGGCAAAGGAAAAAGTAAAGGAACACAGGGAACATCAGCACGAATCAAGAGAGCAGAAGAATTAGAAGCCCCAACAACGGCTGGGGGGGGGGGGGGGGAGAGAATGGAATAGCCACGAAAACGACCAGGACGAGTACCAAGCATCGGCTCCTGGAGACGGACACAAAGAGGCGAAAACCGCGAAATCAGAAGTTGGAGTTTGAGGAAATAGGCGTAATAACCTCGAACGTTCCATTGAAGAATGGACAACGACGAGAAGAGAAAGGACAAAAACAGAAAACAAGGAAGAAACAAAGGCGAAAGGCCAACAAAGCATGTTAAAGAATATCAGGGTCAGCAAAGTCAGGGTTAGGGGGCATGGGTAAACTGAGCAAAGACGGAGGGAAGGAGGCGGGAGAACAGACCAGAGGTGGGCGGGTGGGATCCGGAGGAGGAAGAGGAGGAGACAACGGAGGGGAGCATTCAAGGACAGCAGCAGGAAGAGGGGGGTAGAAAGAGGGGAGTGCACCTCAGCAAGGGCAGCAACCGAGAGGGAATCGGGGGCTAAAGAAACCTCCATAGCAGGAACAGGGGGCGCAACCACCGAAATGGGAGGGGAAGGAGCGAGAGAGGCAGAAGTAGGGGCCGAGGAAGAAAGCGAAACCTTCTTACCCGCCGGGAAGGAGGAAGGAGAGGAGCCAGGCTTACGCTTCTGACTTAAAGAGACAGGTGTCCCATCAACCACGTACTGGGCAATGGATTCTAGCGTCTCAACAGGAGAAGCTGAACGAGAGCACACATGACGGCCTTTTGGAGAGCGATGGGCATCAGCCCGCACCGACAGGCGGCGGGGAGAGTCAAGAGACGGAGGGGAAGGATGGGAAGGAGGAACAGAGGGAGACGAGGAAGAAGATACAGGAGACAAGACAGACCGGGTAGAAAGAAGGGGAACCTCAGACAGAGGACCAGGAGGTGGATCCTTCTGGAGAGAACCCAAAGGAACAGAGGAGGGGGCAGTGGGCGTATCAGGGTCCAAGGCCCGGAAACGGTTGTGAGTCTGAGGAAGGTGGGAAGGACGAGGAGAGGAAGAGCGCAACACGCGAGCATAAGAGAGATTAGCATAAGCCGGGAGCCGGCGAGCCTGGCGTCTCGCCTCAGGAAAAGATAAACGCTCCCGGTGCTTCAAGATGAGGACGGCTGATTCAAGCTTGTAATGGACACACGCACGGGAGAAGGTAGGATGGGCCTCACCGCAGTTGAGGCAACGAGCCTGGGGAGAAGTGCACTCCGACTTAGAGTGACCTTCGCCACCACACAAAGGACAGAGAGAGACAGTCCCGGAGCAGCGGAGGGCACCATGCCCAAACCTCCAGCACTTGTTACAGAGCCGAGGAGAAGGAATGTACTCCTGGACAGAGCACCTGGCACCAGCAAGAATGACAGAGGGTGGAAGGGTCCTACCATCAAAGGTAATCTTCACAACCCGGAGGGGTTGACGGCGACTACCACGAGAGGGACGAGTAAACGTGTCCACCTGGAGAATAGAATGGCCCTGGGCAGCAAGGATATGTCGAATATCGTCATGGCAGTCGCGCAGGTCCAGAACACCGGTCGCAACATGGGGCGGGAGCAGAATAGTGCCGTCACTGGCATTCAACTGAGTGTTCTTCGAGACTCGAACAAGGGTCTCGCCAAGGCAGGATAAGGCAGCCAAGTGGGAAGCAGCATCCTGAGAAGGAGCAGCAACAACATGTGAACAGAGACGAGTGGGGTTGAAAGTAACGAAGGCATCCACGGAATCAACGAGATGTCGATGGAGGGAGAAATCGTCAGGATTATTATTATTAACATCTTTATTGACAAAATTAATTACAATTTTGCCTAATCTGAGGATTTTGATAGTCTTATTAAATTGAGGTTAATGCTAGTATTCACTGTCACGCAGGACAGAGGGTCATACCTAAGACAATAGGTCTAAACTGTAGGCTGAAGCACATATATATCATGGTTACAATCAATGTTTTAATGTGTGGATATGTGAAAACAACTTTCTATTGTGCACTGCCACACAAGGGCAGGGATGGGTTCATAAGTGATACAGCTTAGAATATAAATATAAACTGTTCTTCATTCTTTAAAATGGATAAGCAAATTTTGGGTAAATTGTTAAGATGTCGTCCAGAACACCTGAGTCAATAAAATAGTTAATCGTCAGGAGGCGCAGAATCAAGAGGGAGGAAATCAAAATATTTGGCCCACGAAGCGGGACCAAACAAGGCTTGATAGGTAGCAGAACAGGAAGGAATCGAGCGAGGGCGGCCGTGATGAGGACGGCGGTGAGAACCCCAGAGAGAGAGGGGTTAAAAGGCATAGTAGTCACAACTAGAGATGGAGCCGCGCCAGGGAACGAGGTAGTCACCACTGGCGGCTTGGGGCTCGACCCAACCACAGAGGAGGGAGGGGAGCCAAGGGAAGGAGTCAGAGAGGCCAAAGGAGGAGCAAGGTCGGGGCAGAATGCAGCGGAGGCTACAGAGCCCGGTCTTCCAACACGAACCGACTCGGGGGCTTGGTCGCTCACCCCACGAGCCTGAGAAGGTAAAGCAGAAACAGTCGAAACAGGGGTTATCATCGCTACGAAAAGGAATATTCTTTAACGAATGTGCCCCCACACCCACCATGGAGCCACAATTAGAGACAGGACACCCAACAAGAAGCTAACGCCGATCATGCCGGGGCCCCCTAGGGGTGCGTCGTAAGAATACACCCCACAAACGCCACCTTAAGAACCGACAGTCCGTCGAGATCGGGTTCAGTGACGAAAGGGGGATTGACAATAAAAGGTTCCCCTCGCTCTCGACGTCGGGTACAACAGTTCTACGGGTGCAAGAGTATGCCTCCTCAAGCACCCGGGCATCAAAATAGAAGAAGTCCAAGGGAAGAACCAGAACAAGCAAAAGGTCGGCAGGAAACGGCAAGCAGATAGGAGAAGAGGGGGAGAAAAACGAAACAGAAGGAAAAGGAAAAGGTACTCAGCATAATTGGAGAGGACGGCAGCAGGAGCACAAGGCTAGAAAAGGACAGAGGACTGTCCCAAGGAGCATCACACTCCGGCAGCCACCCACTAAGCCCCCCTCACGGCAACAACGAGCTGAGCGGGGAGGGGGAATTAAGGAGTAAGGAAAACAGCCTAGTGCAAAGACAAAAATTTATACGCACAAGACAAACGAAGTTACATATATTAAATGTTGTTCCTTACTACACAAGGTCATTATGAATTAATATAAGTCCCTAGCGGGCTCTAGATACCCTAAGGCTCACCGTCCTAAACCTGGAACCGTGCACACAGCCACCACAGCTATCAACCGATGACACTTATATTTACACCTCTAGGAAACCTGGACTCTTTCTTATAGAACATCTCCAAAGTCTGCATTACTACTCTACCCTATCTTGCATCCCTGTTTAGATACCAAGAAAGGCCTATCTGACTGTACAGCTGGAGAAATAACCCTCAGAGAGCAGGATCTGGTCGTCAGCGATACACCTCCCCTCCACTCAAGATGGCGTCCACTTCTTATGCATCATCGCCCCTTAATACTCTATTCTTTACATTTGCAATCAAACCCCTTTATTGAATTTATTTACCATATTCACCATGCATGCTTTTAGATTGAGTCTATTTTTCCCTCACATAGGCTATTCACATTATTCCTGACAATCTCCAGTTGAAAAGGTACTACTTTACTGGGCAGAGTATTACTGGTAACGCCCGGCCTCCCTGAAATCAGCTGTAGATTTATTCTAATAAACATTCTCCACTGTGTCCACCAACATTTTATAAATTGAAACTAACCTTCACAGGAGGTAAGGTTTCGTAACATTCCCATCACTAAAATAAGAAAAACAGTTAAAAAATTAAATGAAAATATGAAAAATAAAATAATAAACTATACCCACAAAATGATCGGTATGGTAAACAGCACAGCTCAATTTCAACGCAATTCACACAAAATAATTAAATCAAAATGAAAATAAATCAAAATCTATGAAAATTCAATTAATCAATGGAATCAGAAACATTGAAATGGAATTGTAACATTTAGTATATCATGTATGTTGCTCTTACAAGCAACAGCTGGTGCTGTTTTTCAAGAAAAGCATAGTTTTAACTGTCACATGTGTGGCATCTATACTTATACTTTCAAAATGAACGGTATGGTAAACAACATAGCTCAATTCCAACATAATGTCACACAAAATAAATAAAAAAAATATAAAATAAATCGAAATCTATGAAAATAAATTTTATCAGTGCAATCGGAAACATTGAAATGCAATTCGTGATATAATTCATGATGTACACAAAATAAATCAATAAAACATAAAATAAATCGAAATCTATGAACATAAATTTACTCAGTGCAATCGGAAACATTGAAATGGAATTCGTGATATGTTTAATATACCGTGCATGTTGCTATTATGTGCAACGCAGGGCGCTGTTTTTTCTTAAAAAAAGATGTTTTTCCTGTCAGAGGGATGCATCTATATAGTAGGTGTATATAAAAAGATGCGCTTATTCAAATGCAACGTCGTGTCAAAATTTCAAAGCAGTCAGTGAAGAATTTTCGGAGATTACAGCGTGTGTTGCTCTTCCGTCCAACAGATGGCACTGTTTTCTAAAAAAGCATGTTTTTTCTGTCATAGGTGAGGCATGTATATAGTAGATATATAAAAAGACGCACCTATTCCAATGCAACGTTGTGTCAAAATTTTAAAGCAATCGGTAAAGAGGTTTCAAAGATTTCCCTCACATGAAAAACATGAAAAAGAGAGTTTTTCAGAAAAGGCATGTTTCTTTTACCCTCAGAGACGTGACATCTATATAGTATGTATATAAAAACCTGCTCGGATGCAAATGGAATGTTGTGTAAAAATTTCAAAGCAATCAGCGATAAACTTTCGTAGATTAGCGATTATGCACAAATGAACATTTCCATTTTTATTTATATAGATATACACACATTACATATAAGTATCTACATGTTTTCCTCAACATAACTGTACAACTAAGCTGGTATGGTGACCAAAGAACATAGTGGCCACCCTCTACACAGCATTACAAGTCATGCAGATGATGCTACCTCTCTCATCAAAATGGCTTCTCCCAACATACTCCTTTTATTGTTATTACACTATGTTGTGACGATAATCTCTTTCAAGAGAGATTGAGCCTGCTCTTCCCTACTTTAAGTTACGCCAAAGACACAAGTATAAGATGCTACATTCAAGATACGTCACCAGTAGCACAAAACGTTTTGACCAGGAGACAAAACGTATCCAAGATCCCCCCACTCCACACACCCTCCTCATGACCGCTCGTCATCAAACCAGCTAACTACCCTTCACCAGGTTGCCTGCCTCCGATTGGTGACCCGCCAGCCGCGCACCTGCACACAGCACCTCAGCGCTCTCTACACGAATCGACGTCTGAGCCTGACCAGCAATCCACTTCAGAATATTCCTTGTGCTCTTACGGATGACACCTCTCTCTGGCATACTCGCTCATTAGCTCGTATACGAAGGGAGGTTTCAGCCATAGCCGATATTCTCAGCACCATTTTAACATTGTATTTTGTATTTCAAATTGTCTTTACATTTTCTTCATTATTTAACTGTAATTTAACTTCCCGAGATTTGTCTTTATTTTCACTTATGTTTAAAGGAAATATATTAAAGTTTCATTGTTCATATTTTGTGTTTTACGTGTTCCTCCCTCTAACTTATCACAGACAACAGGCAAGCAGTCAATATTTTTGTTTAAAAAGTGACCAGGCTTTGACACCTGCCATTGGAGGACTGCCGAACATCAACACTCCAACACTTTCCCGTCACAATGTATACACGTTATATATAAGTATCTTCATTTGTGTTCACCATAGTGAACCATTAACTGGTTTGGTGAGTGCACACAGTAACAGGTGGTCACATAGATAACTAGCCAGATGACACTACTGCCCTGCCTCTGTTACGGCCCTACTGGGACGCAACCGGGTTCTTCTCTGGTGTTATTAGAGTTTGGGAATCTGGCCCCAAGTTAGTAGAGGCTTTCAAGGGATGTGTTCCGTAACACAAGTTAAATTAAAGGGGGAGGGATACAAATGTCCTGATTTATATATAATTTCACCACCACCATAAATAAATATATAACAGTCACACGGGGGTTATAGACACACTATAATGTACAGAGCTGTCTTCTTCCGAAGACACTGGATGCTCCACGGTGCACACTTTGGGTAGCCCTGGTTCCTTCCTTAGTGGCCCACGATGAATCCTCTATGATTCTCTTGGCGAATCTACCCTGGCCACAGGCCAGCCAAATCACAGTTCCACTGGGTGCTCTGTCGTGGAGGCCTTCAACCACAATCCAGCCTCTAGCTGGCAGGTACCGATCAGCTCCGCTGTGTAGGCCACTCCACGACCGATACTAGGGTTGCGAGCCCCAGGCAGGAGCCTCGTGTGATCCCGCTGATCACTCTCCTCACTAAGCACCACAGTGGCTAGTCTCTTCCACCAGCCAGCCCCGGATAAGACGATTCCTGATACTGCCACGTCACAGGCAGGCTAATACTCTCAGCAGAGTTCGTCCGGGGGTGACTCACAGCTTCTTCAGAGCAAACTCGTGAAGAGACCTTGGCTGCCTTGGGTAGATTGATCCATCGTCCAATACAGCAGTCTCAGGTCCACTCTGTAATCAGACACGTCATTAGTACTGGGACTAGGGAACCTCGCTTACATGCTGACACAAACGTCCACCTATCCACTCCATAGATGGCGTTGCTGTCTAAGCACCACCTCACCAGAGGTCAGCAGCGGCTATGTTACGAGCTGATTAAGACGGGAATCCAGCACCTGTGGCCGGTATATCCCGTCCTCACTAGATGGCGTTGTCCATTTGGAGGGGGTTTCGGGAGCGGACTCACAGATGGCGTTGTCATCGCCCCGTGTTCCGACGCTGGACTCGGGTCCGTAACAGCCTCCCTCAGCATTACTGTTCCCACCATACTATGCACAACGCCAATTATCACAACAATCCTGCTATTATCAGAAACCTGGTCATTATTATCACAGTCAGGGGTCTTCTGTAATACTATCATCGCTAAATAATACGAGTTACATACATAGTTTTACATTTTTCAGGCGATGCTGTGGTCACAAGCTGAACAGCAGTGCTGGGAGCTCATGCTGCGTGTGCCAACCATGGTGGTTCACTGAGTACTGATGTTCTAACACCCAGGAATTTTGCACACTATTTTTTTTTAATTGTGTCTGTTTACAAGAACCCCGAGGAAATGGATGTGAACCCTGTATAGCCATGGGACTTTTAAATCTTGCGTGGTACTCCCACACATCATACAGCCCCTCCTCTGAATAGACAGTATGTTTTAATACTAAATATAATAAGTACAATCCTGACTATTTGGCATGATAAATAAATGAACGCACTTTCGCTCGGCGACGACTCAGCATTGAGACGTCCGTTTACTAGAGGGAAATCCGGAGAGGACTCAGCATTGAGTCGTCGGTACGGCAATAGTAGCGGTGTTTTCGGGAGGGTCTTGCCGTGGTTTTGGACATTATATGCATATACTCTTGTAGGGAATTTCATTGCGAATACATTGATACCAAAATGAAAGACCTAGGAACAAAATTGAGGTAACAAAGTTGAAAACAGAATAACTACTTTATTGCTCTTTATTAGCGCTCACGGGGGTACAGTTCCGTCACTTTCTCTGTTTGCTATGGGTGGTACGCCGGGCTTTTGGACTTTATATTTGTATATACGCCGGTAGGGAATTTTATTGCGAACACAATGGTACCAAAATGAAAGACCTAGGACGAGAATTAAGATGTCCAAAGTGTAGAGAGTATACACATTTTATATTTATATTATGTGAGTGTATTTTATATTTTTTACATTTTATATTTTTATTTATATTTTTTTAAATCTTTTAATTTTTTTACATTTTTACATTTTATATTTTATATTATGTGAGTGTACACATTATATGTCGGGAGGTTGGATTCTGTCGCGGATGTAGTCCCGAGTTTCAACCTCTTTTGTACCATCTACTTGGTGTATAGGTAGAGTACTTGTAGACAATGTAGTACAAAGGCACGTGTCCTAGCAAAAATATATTTATTTAACAACTTACTTATGAATACACAATGACCTACGTTCATTACGTTACTCAGGAGTGTCACATCAACAGCTAACAACACACCTTCTTGCAGCAGGAATCTGTTCCCACATATCTGACAGGCACTAATGAGACCAAAGTCTCGACCCACTGGACAGGTCATTAACAAAAATTAACTACTTAAACACGTAGTGAACACTCTTGCAATTACTGCACTCCACGCCGGCAGTATCAAGTCACTTCAACAACACTTCAGCACACGTTAATCAATGCAATGCGACAGTCACCAAGACAGACACCAAATAAATACTTTAAGTCTCAATTACTTTATATTAACCGCTGTCACTACCACAGTCAACAATCAATTAAATAAATATTTTAAATAATATTATTTAATTAATAAACGTTAATCACAATGTCACTTAGTCAATCACAATTAACTAATTAATTTGCGTTATCTCATCAATAATTATAATAATGACTGACTTGTTAATGTTTTATCACACACAGGCAAACAATAACAAGGTATCACTAGACACGACAGGTTTACTCACACAATTAATCATTATACCATCAATTTACAGCATCACTGAGACGCTGCTAATAAACCACTTAACTACGTGACACTGAGACAACCGTAGAAGGAAGGAACTATCACTACTAAACGCCAAACCATCACTACTATATAGCACTGGGAAGGGATAAGGATTTTGAATGGGACGGGGGGAGGGGGGGAAGGAATGATGTCCAACTACTTCTTGGACGGTCGAGGGATTGAACCCCGACCTGCATGAAGCCAGACCATCGCTCTGCCGTCCATCCGACGTGGCAGAGAGCCGTAGAGTACTCAACAATCCCAACACTTCCTGTGTCACCCAGAAACTATTACTGCACTAGACAGTAACAAATCCTAGCTGTCATAACCTACACATACACATCGGTCACTCCATAGTGGCACGACACGACCTTAAAATGTTAAAACCTGTCACTCACAGCCAGTTTAACTCTTTATAATCTTAATAGATCCCAACTCAGACGAAGATCTTTGCAAGATATACTCTGGTTGATTCGAGATTTTGTGATTACTGATTCCTAAAATATTACAAAAAGAGAAATGGGCTCGGTTTTTTAAATTCAGTTACTCCTTAATACACTTATAACCATTTATCCTTCCCGACGATGATATAGGTGGCTTCAGGCGACAAGCAGGCTGTAGGTACTCCGGTGGTGAGTTATGCAGATAAGGATATCTCCTTCAGCGTGGGAGCCCGACCTTGAATCAACACAAAGTCGATTGAGCACCACCTCAAGCTGAATCAGATGAATTTCTACACTTCCTGATACTCCTTTTTCCTTCCACGTCAAAGGAGTAACTTAATTACACCACACGAGCTGGCCAATCAGCAGACACTGTCCATCAAGAACTCCAGCGTAGTCACAACCACATTTAATATTGTCCGTGATGACTCCTGGGTCATTATGAACCCACTCTCCTACACACACACACACACACACACACACACGTCTACACCCACCCAATCTCCTACACCCACATATACACTTCCATGATGGGTTTGACTTGGCGTGTGCGAGGAACTCCACACTCCCCTCGACCCCGATTATACTAACTTTCACGAGTTTCAACACCATCAAGTCTTTTACACTGCATGAGACTCTTCATAGCGATTGTCACTAATGATGTTTCACTGCTACATACGCACTCAGTTGTTCTAAGACACGTGACACTGAGTCTGACCACAGTTATTAGGATTACACGAGTACACCGCTGGCTCTTGCCAGATGACTGAGGGTCCACTCTCACACTGGTTTGTCTCAATGAAATCACATTTGTCTCCTCTAGGTCTTTCACGCTGCTAGTATTGTCTCAACGAACACCGAGTGGTCATGGCCTATCCACGAACCGTTGTTTGAGACGTAATTTGCTGTAATTCTGACAGGGCGTAATCCAAAGCAAGGGCGCCCGACAGCTGAGTGGACAGCGCTTCGGATTCGTAGTCATGAGGTTCCGGGTTCGATCCCCAGTGGAGGCGGAGACAAATGGGCAAAATGTTTCTTTCACCCTGAGGCCCCTGTTACCTAGCTGTAAATAGGTACCTGGGAATTAGACAGCTGCTTCCTGGGGGGTGGAGGCTGTTACCTATCGTACGTTTCGGCTCGTGACCCTACAGCAGCCAAACTTTAATTACGTCTAGGGATACGAGACAACTGCTGTTCTCAATAGTGAATCACCAGTATAACCCCTTGATAAGTAATGAGCACAATAATAAATCTTCCTTAGGACTGAAGAATAAATCAAAATCTTATTTACATATATATTAAATAAATCTCAATAGCAAACAGATGATTATATGGTCACAATATATCACATTAAAAATATCACTGTATCTTCCAGACATTAAATTAAAATTATTATAGGTATGGCTATGACAGAACAAAAATGTATAACTTAACTCCACAGATGTTAACTCCCTGGTTCCGGATCAGCTACTGAATAACATAACGCGAGAGTCCAAACACATTGCCTTGCCCCGCGAATAAATTGCCAAAGTTACAATATTTATTATTTCAACAATGGAGCAATACATTGTGACAGGAGTAATCTTAAACTAACTTAATGAATAATTAATACATATTGATATACAAAAATAAGGTAAGTGTTTCTTTACATAGTAATTAAAATATGCATACAGAAGGGAATAATGGCATGCACACCCAGCAACGGACGGTCCCACGACAATTTGCCAGATACAGTTCACTCAATTATTATTCACCTCTGTTACCCACATATGATCACATATAAATCATTAGTTCCCGTGGGAAAACTGAGCACACAAAGAAATAAAACAATCATTCCCACGATACGTTGGGCCTAACGCCAACACTGTAACATGAATGTACGTTTGCATAGAACATAGAAGTATATCAATATACATGCTTGTAATTTACACACAATTATAAATGTACATATTAATTTATTTACTTACGTATCTATTAGGGGTACGTAACAGAGGCCTGGTCGAGGACCGGGCCGTGGGGTCACTAAGCCCAGAAATCCTCGTAAGATAGATCCTGAATATAATCCAACCATACCACAAAATTTATCAGTGACACGGGTCTACTGACAACGGTTGCAAAAAAGCACTTTGACCCCAGCCTTAGGTGAGAATTAACTGGCCGTGAGCTCTGCTTGGGCAGCATCCTCTCTCCTTGAAGTCTGGAGTAAAAATGACGCCAAGGGGCAGTCCACATGCTCTCCAGGATTACGTGATATCGTCGCCTGTTGACCAATGGCAGAAGCTATGCATTCTCTCCTTTACTGTAAACATACCTAATTTGGCATGCGCACCTATTCCAATACCAGAGTCGTTGTTTACGTCCAGCGAAAAGTGACACTGTTTCAGAAGGTGGAAAAAGAGGGATTGTGGTTAGAATCCAATAGTTTGAGGAGAAAGGTCCCCTCGCCGTTCCTCCCACCACACTATCAACGAAATTTTACTCCTCCTGTGTAAAGGTACCTCAGGCCTGGTCCTGTTTCTCTGTTTACTCAATTGCAACAGAATTATATGACCCAGGTCAAACCTTATGACCTCTTTAGGCTTTTTAGACCAAACTTGACACAATGGATGGCAAATAACGAAGTTGTGCCATGAAAGCACACACATAAAAGCAAAAATAAAAATAGGAGCAGGCATGAATTTATATCATTATTAAGCATATCCTTACAAGGTAACGCAAAATATAATTTAATATTTTAAAAATACAAATAAAATTAAAATTGCTTAGTAAATATAAAAAATCCTAATTTTAAAAGACGTACTCTGACAAGATTGAGTAAAGTGTTGTCAATGATTGTTCCACAAGTAGATGGGGCAGATATTGCACGATCTTCTTGCAACTGCTAATGATTATTGGTTGGGCAATATACTCAAATTTAGGGAAGGTTCAGTAAAATCACATGCCAACCAGAGGAGAAAAATATTTCAAACCCTCCATAAAAAGAAATCATTACAGGTCCTGTGCTATTTGTATAAAATTATTCACAAACAAAATATTAACACTTGTTACTAAGTGTATTTGGTATATGGTAACAAATAACAATGATAAAAACATTTGTAATATAACGAACGAAATGACTTAAAAATCTATACCCGTTTTTGGTTATGACAAAACCTGATGTAAAACCTCTTCTATAGTCCGTTGAGAAACTATAGAAAAATAAAAAATTGTGAGACAGTGAATGCATTTTTTTTTTTGTGAAAGGGAAAATTAACATAATATTTGCTAATTATCTTTATATACATGTCTTAAGTTCCTACCTAGAATATGAATCATTCTTTGATTTAGTTTTCCTTTTGAACGAATATAAGCGTTTACTTTTGTATGGGAGATGAAAGAACGCAAAGGTAATAAAGGAATTACCATGGGGTGCACCATGGGATAATTACTCACACACTTACCTCCATCTCACACGATGATGCAGAATCTTTCTCTGCTTCTCTATGCAAACGATGTGCCACAATAACGTGGCTGAAGATATGATGACCAGACGAAACACCAGAAAAGGAAGAAACGACGACGTTTCGGTCCATCCTGAAGTGTGGTTTGATCATCATATCTTCCTCCATCTCTATTCCTTTCTTTATCTGCCTCTTCCTGTCTTTGTCTCCCTTTCTCGGGCTGCCTTGCTGGAGAAAGTGCTTACAAGATTTATTCCCTGTACACACACACCGCCCAGAGGAATGTTTGCAAATGTGATTTTAATTGCTAATAATTATTCTTTCCCCTGCCTACAATCAAGGTCAGGTTAGGTTTGGATACCTTAAGTTGAATACCTTTCGAGACATCTAACAGAGGAATTGCAGTGTGGAAACTAAACAATTACAAACAATTAAATGAGAAACTAGAGGCATCAGCTTAACATTAGTGCTTAGCTTGCGATAGCGGCAGCGACATAGGTGGTGCTCGGGTGATGGGTGACAGACTGCTTTATTGTAGGGTCACTGAGACTTCCGCTATTAGTAGACTAATTGTAAACCCAGAGACGAATATCTTGGATAGTGTTACGGCCACTTAGGACCAACCGGGTTCTTGTTGGAGGAACCTATGTGTCGTATCCGACCCCAAGTCGGATACGACACATACGAGACGGAAGTACGCTTTCAAGAAAGTGGCTATATAGTGCAAAATAAAGAAAATGGGGGGGGGGAGATGAACAAAACACTGTTCCCTTCACCAATGTATTAAAATGTCACCATCACCTTAAATATATATAAAAGAACAGAAAGGCTATTTTTACACCTACATATAGAGATATCTTTTCACTCAGGATATCGAACGTGCGAACGTGCAGAGTTCGTCATTCCAGTGTTTCTCCCTACTACCCAGTACCTTCTTCCACCGTACTGAGGAAACCCTGGCGAGTTTATTCTTATACATGGGCCAGCCCACCGACAGTGTCATAAGGTGTCTATGCCCCTCGACCACTCTCCAGCCATTTGCCGGCAGAGAACTTCAGCCACACGCTGATAGGGGCCACAACACAATTAATACAGGTAGGCGAGCCCCCGGCAGAAGCGCTGCTAACATCCAGTTAGCAGCGCTTCTCCACCAACATCTAACTCTCACGCATTTCTCCCCTTAGCCAGTCCCGGGGATACACCGATCTCTTCCAATACAACTGCACTAGCAGACAACACACTCTGCTATAGATGGGCGGAGGCCTACGTAGTCATCTGGCAAGACTAAGGCGGGAGAACGTAGGCTGCCCAAGGTAAACTGTCTCTCCTCAGCACCACTGCTGCCCCATGTCACCTCTGTGGATAAACTCGTCATCACTTAAAGGTACTGGTGAAATCAAGAAATACCACTTAGGCACTGGGGACGTCGACATTGTGCTCAGTAGCACAACAGATGGCGCTGTTCTCTAGTCGCCACCTCACCAGAGGTCATCCACAGCGACCCCTCTGGCTGACCAAGGCAGGAATCTTGAGCCATTTGCAGGTATTAGACAGCCACCACCCGATTGCATTGTCCACGTGGCGTCCCATTCTCGGGGAGTTTGGGTACAGACTCATAGATGGCGCTACAACTACCAGGCCACGCGCAGATGGCAGTGACGAGTCCGTAACAGATAGGAAACTTGGGAACTCTGTGGGGACTTCTATTTAAGCCTATGGCCTAGGCTTAAATAGGACTAAATATATGGCCTAGGCTATGAGGACCCCAATTTAAATCTACAGGAAGACTTTGTATTAAAGTCTATGAGCTAGGAAATTTGCATTTTAGTCTATAGCCAAGGAAGTTTACATTGAAATCTATGGCCTAGGGAGTTTACATTCTATGCTCAAAGAAATCCATTTCAGTACATTAAGTGTAGGAAGTCTGTATTAAAGTCTATGGCCTAGGATGTACATTTAAGTCAATGGCACAATACGTTTTTATTCAAGTCTATGACCTAGGAAGCGTACATTAAGGTTTATGGCCCAGGAAAATTACCTTAAAGTTTATGGGCTAGAAAGTCTATTTCAATATAAACCCTAATGTGAGATTTTTTTCTTTGACAATTATCAAAAGAATTAAGTCCTATGGATGTTACGTTAATCGCAACTACCTCGCAAGAGAGGCAGACCTTAAACAGCAAGAGCTGCCAGTGGCAGATATTTAATCTTAAAGACTAAGATCATAGGACCGCGGGAGCAAACCGTCAGGTGAAACCACTCGGGTAACACCTGTCACTTAGGTCGCTGGCTCCTCCTAGTTGACAACTAATAAAGGGTTAGCCGACGGATTCTCACCTTCTTATTTATAGAAGTGTGGTGTTGTGCAATGGACTCGAGCTTTAGATACAGACTTAATATGAACATAAGCAGGCAAAGCGTTGCAGAACATGAAATGTGGGTCAGTAATATTGGAAGGTTTGACGTAAACGACCGTTTTCTATAACAAACAATTTATTCACAAAACAAGAACTAAAACTACTACACATTGAATTTACGTTACTTTACTGTCACTCCAGTGGCACATTCAAGAACAGCTACTCAACAGCCTGATGGACCCACGGTATCCTTATCCCGTCGTCGCTGACTGAACTAATGACACTAACTGAACAAAGCTGGTGTCCACTGGTGACGCAAGCTTGCAATCAATATTGTCACGGCTTCACGGTGATCCAATACTATAATCACAAAACTTGACTGGCGCTCGCTGCCCTCAACGAGGTACCAAGTAACAAGGCGGTTAATCCAAGAATGATAACCCCTTATAAAAATCTTACGTTAACACTTGTCTCTCAAGACAATCAACAACAAAAGTTACTCTAATTGAATTTAAACAATTACGTTAACACACACGTGTCTCAACGACACTTAAATGGCAGCAATAACTCGTAAATCAATTAATTATATCAACTTGAAAGTCAAGCATTCGGTGAGTAATTCCCAATTAACTACTGAATACAACAGCCTATTAATTCAGACGAGTATTGACAAAGCCTACTGTCTCTCAACTGACAGTTTTCTTCCGGTCTTATGACAAGATTACCTTAACGAGGGTAGACTACTGTACCACACACAAGGTTACAACACACCGTGTAAACAACATTATCAACACCTGGTGAATTCACTAAGTGGCGGTTACTAATTATCTATAATTAGCTACGAGTGCTTAATCATTCTGTCCGCAGACAGGTCTGATCAGTCCAACGAATTACAGCAGCTTAATTACAGCGCAATTGACTCCGATCATAACAGACCGTCAACCCCTTACGTTAATCACTCAATTAACGACAGCTCGTTAAATCGTTAACACTACGTTAGTCTTCACTTGACAATTCCTCCACTGCGTGAACTTCACTGTGACTGTTGCCTTTACACGTCTCTACGTTAATCACAACAATGTTCAACGAACAAGTGACCTCGTTAAGTAAATCGTGACCCCCGGTGACGTTAACTGACTTTAATTCTCACGGAATCCTTCACAGTACACAACGCCTTTCACCAAGGACAAACTTGTCTACGGTTTACACACGGTACAACACAGTACATCACAGTACATCCCAGTACATCCTTGCCACTCACGGCAAAACTTGTAAATGACTTCCCCCAGTAAATTATCCACCTATAATTCACACTTTACCACAACACAACAGTAAAATTTATAACCAAGGAAAACCTCCCTGTTACCACTTTCACTGCTGAAAAAGGGAATCAAATTACAGGAATACATACGCGTCACATAGAGAAAATAGCAGCAAATAACTCACTTTACTCTACCTCAGAATGTGTCACTAGGTGTCCTCACACACGTCAAAAATCACAGTTGGGCCCAATCTCAACTTGATGACAAACAGGGTAGACTCACACGTCTCCAATTCCCATTCACCTCCCCAGGTGGTCACAGGGGACAGAGGACAGACGGAACACTGGGGGCGAACCCAGCTTCAGAGTTTTATTACCCAAACGGAAACAGTGTACTTACATTAATCATGCGGGCCCGCAACACTCCCTTTCACTCACTATACACCGTCAACCTCACACTCCCACTGCTGCTGCTGGATGATGACGTAGGCGTCCTCACTTCCTACACGTGGTCAGGTGGAGCACAGGGTCCTAGACCACGGGGTTAGCTCTACACACAGAGACCAGGGTGGCGCGACACGTCTGTTTAGGTAGACCAGGGTGCGCGCACAACAGCAGGGATGCGGTACCACGCCCTTCCACTTGACACGGTACCCCAGGATACGACGGTACACGGTACACGAGACCCGAGACGGAGTCCTTCACTGTTCTCTTTAGTAGTTCCTCAAAATTAGGAACTTTAAGGTTTCTCTCATAACACTGAAACCTTCTCTAGCACGTCTCACTGCAGTACCTTCAAGCACAGATACGATAGACGGCGGATGTCACTTTCGTAGCCCGATAATTAACGCCTCACTCAGTCCAGTTGCTCTAAGATGGCGTCCCACAATTACGCGTCTAGATGACAAGTTCACATGGTTCGGTACAAGCACCTTTCCGACTACTGGATCCTTACGCACGGCACACAGAAAGATAGCAAGATGATAGGCGTGACTTTAGTAACGTTGCAGGCGGTATTTCCCGATGCTTGGCCTAGCACAGAAAATTACGTCCTCTGACAGCAACGTTCTAGGTAAGAATGTCTTTTTCCCGCCAACACTACGCCTGGGGTACCATGCTGCACCCCTCAGCGTCTTGGCCAATCACGGTTCAGCATTCCCGAGGCCCAGGAGCCCTGGCCAATGGCGTACCTGCCCCATGACGCTACCCCCTCTCATACGAGGTGGACACGTGATAGAGGGGGGTGGTCTACGGCCGTTAACCCCCCATACCTCCCTCTCTACACTTGACTTGTACAAAATTTCCCTGAAATCAACTCCCTCCTGTAATTTCCTTCACAGACCTGATACAGCGATCAGAATGACATCAATGGCTAGCAAATGTCCCGGGCTGTCCAACGACACCCAACACGACTGTGGAAAAGTTATATTCAGAAAGTTGAATCACGGTGCACATCACTGGTGCACTATGCAATTTCGTACTTAATTCAGTGCACGAGAGAGCAGGAAAAATATGTCCCCTGACACCTAAGATCTCAATTTAAGTCTATGGACTGGGATGTTTATATTTAAAGCTATGGGAATTATATATAAATCTACCCGAATTTCATATATGATGTTTTTTCCCAAAAACAGAAGCGTATCAACTACGTCGTATCATTAAAAATTTTGCAGGAAAAATCTACGGGAAGAACGTTTACATTGTAAACTTTCCTGTAAATCTACAGGAAGTTTACATATAAGATTATGGTAATTTCAAGCTTCATCTCACACTAAAATTTTAAATGCCAAGTCTTTATCATACCATTTAAAAAAATATAGGAAAAGTCTCTGGAAAGCTTACATTTAAGTCCATTCAAATTTATCTTGATAATAATGGGGAATACTATGCTCAATCTCGCCCACAAAATACTAAATTGTACCACCATAATTATACTGTCTAGCCTATTTACTGAGATCGTTGGGGCTGTCATTCCCAAAGTGAGCATATGAAGGCATAGACGACATTCGTCTCTTTCAAAACATTTTCTTTGGAGTTGGAAGAGTTCTTCATGAACAAGTGTGAGAGAGTGCTCTCTCAGCACAAAAACTTATTGATTGCATAACAAGCACGGGTGTTTGCAGTAGGCAACTCCGTTATTTGGAATCCAGAGTTGCCCGAGTTTGGGATCAAAGCACTTGCTCTATCGCCAGAAGTACAATGGGGTCAACAGTTGTGACTTGGGTCACCTGGGTCACCTATAATCGATAATGCAGGACTCTATTACCAGGAGTAGGATACGGCCCAACCAGTGGAGTAATTTTAGCTGTAGTATGATAGTGATGGGTAGAAACGATGACTCTCCTCACCTAACCGTTGGTTGGCCTCACCACAAAACTCCCCAATCCCTATGAAACAACATGACATTGTCTCACAAGCGGATGGCACCAGTCACCACCCTAAAACCAGCTACTCATGCCGGAACCAATGGGAGAAGAGCCTAGTTTTGGCGCGAGGCTCTGACTGGCCCAGATGGACTGACGTCACGGCCTCTAGGTGCTTGACTAAGGTGGTGTGTGCCAGAATTTGGGTCATGACATTCAAGGAGACAGTATGCCACCTTCAGGAGCTCGAAGGAAGGTCTCTATTTGCCCTTGTCCTGAAGTATTGTTACCTTCGCACCAGTAATTATTCCTGGCACCGGATCTCTGGGATATTGCTGATGTCTAGAGGATTAGATTTCCATCACCAAGAAGGATTATCGACATTGCACGATGGTTCTGGAGACACTGGGACCACGTGGGTTGTACCAAGGTCTGGCAGTGTTGAGATCCTATCAGTGGGTTAAGCAGTTTGTGGAAAGACTGTGTATCACGTTGGCTTGTGTATAAAGCCTGTGTTGAGACTCACAGTCTGTGTACTCACCTATTTGTGCTTGCGGGGGTTGAGCTTTGGCTCTTTGGTCCCGCCTCTCAACTGTCAATCAACTGGTGTACAGATTCCTGAGCCTACTGGGCTCTATCATATCTACATTTGAAACTGTGTATGGAGTCAGCCTCCACCACATCACTGCCTAATGCATTCCATCCGTTAACTACTCTGACACTGAAAAAGTTCTTTCTAACATCCCTGTGGCTCATTTGGGTACTCAGTTTCCACCTGTTTCCTCTTGTTCGCATACCACCAGTGTTGAATACTTTATCCTTGTTTACCCTGTCAATTCCCCTGAGGATTTTCGTAGACAGTGATCATGTCTCCCTTTACTCTTCTGTCTTCCAGTTTCTTAAGGTGCATTTCCCGCGGCCGTTCCTCGTAACTCAGGCCTCTTAGATTTGGGACTAGTCTAGTGGCATATTTCTGAAATTTTTCCAGCTTCGTCTTGTACTTGACGAGGTACAGGCTCCATGCTGGTGCCGCATACTCCAGGATTGGTCTTATATATGTGGTATACAAGATTCTAAATGATTCCTCACACAGGTTCCTGAAGGCTGTTCTGATCTTAGCCAGCCTCGCACATGCCGCAGACGTAATTCTTTTTATATGGGCTTCAGGAGACAGGTTTGGTGTGATATCAACTCCTAGATGTTTCTCTCTGTCCGTTTCATGAAGTACTTCATATTCTATTCTGTATCCGGTGTCTGGTCTCCTGCTTCCACCGCCTAGTTTCATTACTTTGCATTTACTCGAGTTGAACTTTAGCAGCCATTTGTTGGACCATTCATTGAGTCTGTCTAGGTCATCTTGTAGCCTCCTACTATCATCCTCTGTTTTAATCCTCCTCATAATTTTTGCATCATCAGCAAACATTTAGAGAAACGCGTCTATACCCTCTGGGAGATCACTTAAAAATATCAGAAACAGTATAGGTCCAAAGACTGACCCCTGCGGGACTCCACTTGTGACGTCTCGCCGACTTCACTCCTCACCGTGACTCGTTGTCTCCTGTTGCTCGTACTCCCTTATCCAATGGAGTACCTTCCCTTTCACTCCAGCCTGCATCTCCAGCTTTTTCACTAGCCTCTTGTGTGATACTGTGAAAGGCTTTCTGGCAATCCAAAAATATGCAGTGTGCCCACTCCCTCTTTCTTGCCTGATCTTTGTTGCTTGGTCGTCTAATTCAGTTAACCCAGTGAGACAGGACTTATCCATCCCTGAACTCTTGTTGATGCTGTGTTACAAAATTCTTTCGCTCCAGATGTTCCACTAGCTTTCTTCGCACAATCTTCTCCATCAGCTTGCATGGTATGCTGATTACGGACACCGGCCTGTAGTTCAGTGCCTCCTCTCTATCCCCTTTCTTGTATATTGGGACTGCATTAGCTGCTTTCCAAATTTCTGGCAGTTCCCCCTGTTGCCAGTGATTTGTTATACACTATGGAGAGTGGCAGGCACAGTGCTTCTGCTCCTTCCTTTAGTATCCAAAGGGAGATTCCATCTGGGCCTATAGCCTTTGTCACATCTAACTCTAGTAAAAGCTTCCGTACTTCCCCACTGGTAATCTCAAACTCTTCTAGTGGTTCCTGGTTAACTATTCCTTCTCTTATCTCTGGAATTTCTCCTTGTTCTAAGGTGAAGACCTCCAGGAATTTCTTATTCAGTTCCTCACACACCTCCTTGTCGTTTGCAGTGAAATCTTCTGCTCCTATTCTTAATTTCAGTTCCTGTTCCTTTACTATTGTTTTTCTCCTGATGTGACTGTGCAGCAATTTAGGTTGAGTCTTTGCCTTGCTTGCGATGTCATTTTCGTATTGTCTTTCTGCCTCTCTTCTCATCCTGACATATTCATTCCTGGCACTCTGGTATCTTTTTCTGCTCTCCAGTATCCTGTTATTCCTATTATTCTCCATGCCCTTTTACTTTGCTGCTTAGCTAGCCTACATCTCGGATTAATCCATGATTTTCTCATCTTCCTCTGATTGTTTTCCTTTTGGAGTGGGACAAACTTGTTTTCTGCGTCCTTGCACTTTTGTGTGATGAAGTCCATCATGCCTTGGGCCGTCTTTCCCCTGAGCTCTGTTTCCCATGCTATATCTGTTAGGAATTTTGGTATCTCCTCATAGTTTCCCTTTCGGAATACCAGCCATTTGTTTTCAGTACTCCTCCTCGAGATCAATAACCCTTCTTCAACCAGATACTCAAACACCAGTGCACTGTGGTCGCTCATTCCTACTGGGGCCTAGAAACCGATTTCCCTAATGTCGGAGTCGTTCAGAGTGAAGACTAGTTCGAGTCTCGCTGGTTCATCATTTCCTCTCATCCTAGTGGGTTCCCTGACATGCTGGCTTAGAAAGTTTCTTGTCAGCACCTCCATTAGTTTGGCTCTCCATGTATCCTCTCCTCCATGCGGTTCCTTGTTCTCCCAGTCTATCCCTCAGTGATTGAATTCCCCCCATGATGAGCAGTGTTGGTCTGATTGGAAGTGATGGTCTAGTCATATGTGGGACAATCAAGTGTGGAATATCTCAGGAGTGTGTGAGCTTTTGGGCTTACAGTGAACGTGGTATATATTTTTGCGGGTGTGGTGAAGGGGAGTAAGACTATCTTCCCTCACTTTCGCCTGATGCTTTGGGTGTGGGTGTGGGTGTGCGTGTGGGTGTGCATGTGGGTGTGGGTGTGGGTGTGGGTGTATTTACAGGTCGCGCGCTCCACCAACAGAAAACGGAAGTTCTGAGATGCAGTGTCTCTCGCCTCTTATCAATAGAAAACGGGATGATCAAAGAGTGATTCACTTATTCTTCATAGTAAACAGTGACTGTTGAGTAATTGTTGCAACTTGCGCTGGGGCTCTGTAGAGCTGTGATCATCTCTGTGATTAATCATCCCTACGTAGTGCAACCTCTATTATCGGGATTTTACATCGCCATTTCTCCAGTCGACCGGGTAGCTGAACACCATCAAGGATCAGCTGTAACTGAAGCGTGTAAGGTGTGATTGACTGTAAGTAGAAACACGGGAATTATTGTAGTTGTGCACATTCATAACTCGGTAATAATTAATTACCCAATCTCGGATTAATCGGAGTTGCTGGCAACGAGATCTCTGTGTCAGAGTCCAAATAGATTGTGGGAGTGTTAATCTGTCTGGTGACAGCACTTAACCTCCCTTGACCAGTCACTAGTGAGAGTGGCAGGTGACGTGTTGTGTGTGTGAACGATTTACTATAAACATATTTGAGTCCTAGACTGTTATCATCTTTTGCAGTGTATTGCATTGTTGTTTGATCATTAATGTCTGTGTGCCACTGTTTATATCTCTTTACAGAGATCCAATATTTGAGTAAGTCATTGTGGTTAAAGTGATTATCTTGTCACTGTGACAAGTATTGATTCTCATTATTGTGTGTTTATTGTGTGTGTATTGCTGGTGTCGGATTGTCTTGGGGAAATCCTTGTTATTGATTCATTAACGTATTTAGTAAAGTCAGTGTCTATATTGATCGGTAGCTGTCAGTAGGAACAGCGTATCAAGTTGTTAATTGATTGTTTCATCTCTGTGATAAACAATAAATAACGTGAGTTAAGTGATTGTAAATTGTCTGAGTGACAGTGATTAACGAAACTGTTGGTGTTTACTTTACGTAAATTAATTGAGCAGTTAATTGATAATTGTATTTGATTGATGGTCGTCCAAGTGACGTGTTAACATAATTGAGTGAATGTTTTTGTGACATTGTTGTTAAGTAATTTACTTGTGTATGTCTTAGTGGCATTGAGTAAAGTAACGTACCTTACTTGTGGGTGTGTTATTGTGGTGATTGTCTTTGTGACATTGTTTGTACGCATTTTCATATGTTGATGTATCATGTTGTTCAAGTTTTTTTTTAGTTTTTTTCCATGCAAGCATGCAATTTAAATACAATAAAAACAAGACAAGAACATAGAAAACATAACAAAACAAAAACAAAACAATAAACCACCTACCAGAAGGGCCGACAGCACAATACAACAAATTATAAACACGATAAATGCATGAGAAACACAGCATACATCAAGACACAAAATAGAGAACAATGTCAAACAAGCAAGCACAGTAACAGTACAAAACAAAACATATTAAAACAAAACAAACATCAAGAGGTACAACATAAAACATAACAAGAAAATCACAATATACAACAAACAAAACAAAAATAACAAACAAGTACAACATGTAATGCAATAATAAAACACCAGTACAAGAGGTACATCACAGAAACAAGACATGAATAAAAGCACTCACACCAAACCAACCGCCTCGCAACAACAAAGGGAGAGGCCAAAATATACAATAATAGCAAACAAGCAATCCATGCAATCAAGAAAACGAAACATAGTAACATACACAACAACAAACAAGCACCGGCCTGAAGGACTGAGAACAAACACAACATAAAGGACATCATGAAATAAGAACAAGAAAATGCACAGCACACAACAAGCCAAAAATAAAAACAAAAAACAATAATAAAAACAAAAATAAAAATAAAAACAAAAATAAAAATAAAAACAAAAAACAACACATTCTAGCAATGTATAAGTAGAACACACATGGCAAAGTAACAACACAAAAGCAAATACAGGAATAAAAACACCCTCACCAAAACACCGGCCTCGCAACAAATAAGGGAGAGGCACGGGCACAAAATACAATAGGGCAAACAAAAGGCCATAGGGGCACACAACACTGCAGTAACATGGAATCAGCTGACATATTTGCCCGGGAACAAAACCCGGGGGAACCGCACATTGAACGCCTTCCAATGCAGCCACCTCCCCCAGGAGTCTCGACCCTCCATCGGGGGTGCCATGCCATCCAGAACCCCCAGCAGCAAACACCTGCAAACAGGGAACCCAGACGGTGTCACTCTGGAGGCGAGTAACCGCCACCCTACTCCATAAAACGGGTACTCGCCCATCATGAAAGTCCTCCCGCCTTTCCGACAGCAGGGACTCAGCAACCACGGCCTCCAGGGCCCCAATTCGCAACCCCACAAGATGGGGCCAGACAGAGGGCACCACTACAGGGGCACCAGCGGCCACGGGCACACCACCAGACAACTGCTGGGAACCAAGGTGGCGCGCATCCTTTCGTAAAGTCACTACCAGGCCATGCCCAGCACCAGCATCCGCACTATCCCTGGCAGTGGAAGCCACCACACCCCACTTGTGGGTTATCTGGGGCTTGA